>NC_140068.1:59764720-60018290 GCF_964194135.1 Talpa europaea | reverse complement strand
GCTGCTCCGTTCCCCACTCTGTTTGTCTCTGATGAATCTCACCCCCCACACTTCTAGCCTGTACCCTAGCTCTTGTATGCATAAAGGATCTTAAAAAAAAAAAAAGTTAAAAGAAATGTACATTCTCACTTGACACTCAAGTACCATGATTGGTAGGACAGACATGCATTCACAGAAAAATAAGCACCAACATTTGCAACAATGTGACTTAACTTCTACAGTGACCTAACTTCTACATTTATCTCCCTATAAGTGACCTTTTAAGATTTACTCAAAGCATTAAATCTCTCTCCAACCCCTATTTTAGAGGCAAAAATACTAGTAATAGTCAACTGTTAGCCTAAGGGAAAAGCGAAGAATTATTCCCCTTCTTCCATTATCTCAACCACAAATAACTATCCAGTTTTCTAAATAATAAAGCCAACCTAATAATTAACCGACAAATTCTGAAATAAAAACAAACACTAGGCACATGACAACTTACCAAATATAGCTATATGATTTGGGATCACCCCCATCTCAGAATGAAAAGCTTTTACACACATCAAGTATTTTACGAAAATAATACAACTTAAAAACCTCTCTATTCCTAAAATTTCTAACAAAACGGCCCACCAAGTGTTACATATTTTAAGCAGTCTTATTCTAGTTTAGCCAGTGTTTGCTTAATTGCTTAAGAGTGCAACACTGGGTTAATAATAAAAATGAGCAATCTTACTATCACATCAACTATAAAATGGCCCATCTTCCCTTTTCCCCCTATCATGCATTGTAGAGTACTTGTGCCACTTTCATCTTAATACAGGTTATGCCTTTCATGTTAACCCCCAAAAACAAACAGGAAATATTATTTTCTGTATCAAACATCCCGTAAAAACATCTCTATGCCTTTTGTCAATATAAAGTCACAATAAAACTTTGAGCCACTCTCTTCCAAAGATGGAACTGGAAGTCACAAAACTACACTTTTTGGTAAACTTTTAGTGATTTTTAACTCCCAAATGTAGATTTAATTACAAATGAGGGCCTCCCCGGTGGCGCAGTGGTTGAGTGCTAGGTTGCGAAGCTGCCCGCAGCCTCTGCAGCGCCCATTCGATCCCCTGCTGCTCCCCGGCCACCAGAGGAGGGTCCCACACGGCAGGCAGACCTCTCCTGCCGCCCACTGCTCCCCTCAGCAGTGTACTTCGGTCCTTCTGCCTGCTCTGCTCCCTGCTCTGACTCTGGTGAATTCTCTCACCTCCCGCGCTTCTGACTGTACCCAGTGCTTGTATAAATAAAAAAAATAAATAAAATCTTAAAAAAAAATTACAAATGAAATGATTATAATGGAGACAACTATACTCCATTTCTACCAAAAAATTAGATTTATAGTTCAAACAAAACTTACTTAAAACTATAGGGGTCTCCCTGGTGGCACAAGGGATTAAGACGCAACCTACAAAGCTATCCGCAGCCACGGCAGCACTCGATCCCCGGCCAGGGAGCTACCCACATGGCACAGCAGACCTCTCCTGACTCACCCGCTGCTCTCCTCAGCAGTGTATTTCAGTCAATCTGCCTGTTCTGTTGCCCGCTCTGTCTCTGGTGAATCCTCTCACCACCCCCCAAACCTATGGCCTGTACCCCAGTTCTTGCATGTATAAATAAATCTTTATTTAAAAAAAAAAAAAACACTAGACCTATAAAAGCCTCAAACTGTCTGTTAATGAAAACAACAATAGCTAACTTCGTATTTCAAGTTTCCTCTTCCCCTAACACTAAAACACCACCTACTACCTATACCTTCAATAGCTGATTTGCTAACTATAATCCTTGGTTCAAGAACACTAACACACTATATTAAGAGCAAGTCCAAAGTAGTACGGTCACCATTATCTTCTAAAAACTCAAAAAACAAAAGTCAAAAACCCTACTTGGTTTTGATGCCACTATAGGATTTAAATTTAACAACAACAACAACAAAAAAAAAACACCCTTCTCCCCCAGCCTCAGTTTCCTCTTTTACATTTATTTCTACACTAACCAATCCTATTAGAAACTGCTTTCAGAAATGATCAAATTGGCCCACATAATGGTGGGGGGAGGGGAAGAGATAGTGTTAAAATTCTAAATCCATTTAGTTTGGAGGCCTAAGAATCCTAAGAAAAGCTATCAAGAGGTAATGCTAAAAATTCTCTTTGGTTCCACTGTCATTAACCCTGACTTTCAGCTTTTCAGGAAAAGAAATCTAGAAATACAATGGGTATTTCTTAAATTTTTTAAAATCAGAGTACCAATAGCACAGATTTAAATATCAGTAGCTGAGTTTACAAGAAAAACTTAAGAACAGTGAAATGTTTTTAGAACAGAAAAAGTTAAAAGGCAGGAAACTTTTAAAAAATAGCAATTAGAAGATTAACAGATTATGCCATGGTCATTAACTCTCAACATCTTACACACACTAAAAATAGTTACCAAAGCTAAAACAAAAAAAAAAAAAAAAAAAAAAAAAAGGTCAAAAGAACTTTACAACTGAAGAGTGCTTTTTTTTTTAAAATAAATAAATAAATAAAGGTTTTAAAGACATACCTTAATTTTTGCCTCATCTGGTCCTTTGCTAGAATCCGCTACTTTGGTCCCCTGTTTTTCTCTCTGCCTGTAAGTCTTCATGACTCCACATAAAAAGGCACTTTTGTTCTGTAAAGGAATTTTCCAACCATGTTTAACAATTGTCGTATCTCTATCTAATTAAAACTTAAATTATATCAAAACTTCTCAAGATTTTTTTTAATCTGACATTAATGTTACCTGAACATGAGAGAGATCACTGTCTTTAAACTGCTGAAGAACTGCCAATGCGCCGTCCTCATTGAATTCTTTTAAAGCTTCGATAGCTCTTTCATCTAAATCACTATGTGCAACAAGCCCTGGAGAAGAGAAAACTTAATTAAAAGAGAAAACTTTTAATATTTTTGGAATGATTTTTTGTTTAGAAAAGACCAGATTTACCAGCACAGGTACTGGTGCACCAACTAATAATTCTTCCATTCCCTTTATCATCTATATAATGAAAAACATACTTTAGCCATTCTGAACTACAATAAGGCCTCAAACACACAATAAGGAATCAACTTCTTTTAGATCTTGTTCTGTGTCTAAGTCACATAGTTGTGAACACTAAGCATTTCTACAGTAAATATATAGGCTTACAAATTCTAAAATCAACCAACAAAGTACCAAGCATGACACCTAAAACCTCCACTCGATTTCAAATACCAGGAGAAAAAGCAACAGCCACACCAAGACAGACAGACTACAAGACTAGTTTTAACCGTGTTATTTAACAAGAATCCTATTATGAAAAATACCCCAAAAAGTCACATGGCCTGTTCCCAACATTTAGCAGCTGTTGCTACCATCATATACTTATCCATCTGGCCAGCCAGCCTTTACCTCCTAACCTTCCTACTCCCCTCCCTCTAGTCACCTTAACCTCTAGGCTCAAACTATCACAACGAGGCAAAACTCCAGTTCCCACACTTATTGGAAACCACAAAAAGTTGCTATTTTAGCTCAAAGCCAGAAATCCAATAGAAAAATTTCATAATATAATTTTGCAAGTGTTAGTTCTTACCTGCAACGTAAATTTCATCTAGTTTTTCAGCAACTTTCTGTGGTAAACCAGCATCAAGCAATGTCTGAAAATTTTCTGAATGGATAACTGCAGAAGTAGTATCCATGGGCTCTTCAGTACCATTTCCATTAACATGTTCTGTAGCCATGTTTCCAGAGATCTGTTCAAACGCAATAAGCAAAATTAAACTAGGATCTTCAGAGAGGATAGAGGACAATATGAGAGCCCCAATCATTACTTTCTCTACCATTACTACACCAACCAGCCTAATTTAAAGCAGCCTTAAAGTCACTATCGCCTGACAAGCCAGATTTGGAGCGCGGGGCACAGGACAGATTCACCGTGTTTCCTTAGCACCACCCCTGGCTCACCTGCTAACACTCCCTAGGAAAAACCAAATGGAGCCCAATCAGCACGAGGACCAGCCAGCGTGCCACATGCAGTCGTGCCCGTTCCGAGAATGAGGTGTGTGAGTGTGGAGAAAGCAAAGCCAGGCTTTTCCCTCTCAAAGGTAAACCCTCAAAGTGCGCGCTTTTCCCGCCTGCCGCTTATAGATCAGTAACAACAACAGCCAGCGAAGAACAAAGCGCTCACACAAGCCACCTTCCCACCACCCAATTTCTCCACCCTTCACCCCCGCACCCCAAAGCCCGCCCCCGACTCCGCACCCAGAGCGGCAGCCTCACCGCGGCGGCCACCAGGAACCCATTAGAAACACGTGCTCTGCGCCTTCAAATGTCCTACAACTTCCTTCAACGGAAACCCACCGAGTCCCAGGCCAAGAGGACCGTCACCGGCTCCCGACATCAACCCGAAGCCGCGGCTGGAGCCCCCAGAAAGCAGCAGCTGCACAACCTCGCCCCTCAACACCGAGACGGCGGCGGCGCCAGGCCACAGGCTCTCCCCGCCCCCCAGCGCCGCCGTCTCCGCCGTGACACATGGCTCTCTCCGCCCCGGGCGCCGGCGACCCCCGGCCGGCCGCCCGCCCCGCCGAGACGCGAGGCTCGGCGCGCGGTGCCAGCCCCCACCCCTCGCCCGTCGGTGCGCGACTGCGGCGAGGGGACAGCCGTCCCACCCCCGGGCCGGCCGACAAGCCGGCAGCGAGAAGGCGTTCCGAGAACTGCCCAACGCCCGCCGGCCCGCGAGCACCACCCCGGCCCGCCGCGCGGCTGCGGGACGGGACCCGCGCCTCTCCGCCCACTCCCGCGCCGCGGCGACGGCCACGACAGCACCAACTCCGCCGCCGCTCGCGGTCCGCGGGGCCGCCTCCTCCCCGGAGCGCCGCAGACAAAGCCCGACCGGCGGCAGCACATGGAGAAGAGGAGGAAGTGGCGGCACGGGCCGCGGCCTACTCCCAGGCAGCCCCAGTCAACGTGCTCCTCACCCCCTTGGAATCCATTTTCCAGAAAAGCCGGTTTCTCCCCGCACCACCCTCCCCCAGCTCACTCCACGATGTCACGGAGCCCCTCTCCCGCACCCGGGCCCCGGCGGTCGTTACCTCCCCGTTGGGCTGCGGCGGAGGAATCCTGTCCGAAGAGATCGCGTTGCGGGAAACGCGTGCTCGCTGCTCCCTGTGTCCGGCGCGAGTGGAGCTGTTGTAAAATGGCGGCCGAAGCTCACGCCGCTGGCAGCAAACCCGATCCAGTTCCACTCGCCTCCGAGCGCGCTCCCGGTGCGCGCGCGCGCCCCCGCGTGACCCCCCTTCTCTCCCCTCCCTCGCGCGTCCGCTTCTCTCACTCACTCTCTCAGCCCCTGCCCTCCTCCAGCTCCTCCTTCTCCCCCTACCACCACTACCACCACCAGCCTCCGTCGGCCTTCTCCTCTCGGCCTCCCCGCTTCCCCTCCCTGCGCCTCTCCCCCACCGCCTCCACGCTCCGCGGCCGCTCAGGCAAGAGTGGCCGCCTCGCCGCTCCCTGTCCGCACGCTCTCTCGCTCACTCCCTCCCTCGCTCGCTCTCTCGGCCCCGTCCCCCAGTCCCTGCCGAGTCGGCTTCTCTCTTTCTCTCTCCCGCGCTGACGTGACGACGTAGCCGACGCCTCGGGACGCGCGCCCGCGGACTCCGCCCCCACGCCCCGCCGCCTCCCTCGCGCCTCACTCCCGGAGGGGACGCGAGACCCCGCCCTTCCGCTCCCGCGGCGGCGGAGGGGCCGAGAGTGAATGAAAGGCCCGCCCCTTCCCCTCCGACACTCCCCCTCCCGCTCCCCTCCGCAGGGCGGGGCGGGGCGGGCCTGCCCGGCGTGTCCCACTCGTTCTCCTTTGTCAGGAGACAGGCATCTCCCCACCCCGCCCCGCCCCACCCCCACCGCAGCACCACGCGCACGCCACCCCCACAGAGCTCCCGCCCGCTCCACCCCCCGACCCGTCCCGGGCCGGCGGGGCTCGAGGCGGGGGGCGCGGGCTGCGGCTGCAGCTCCCCGGAGGGCACCCACCGGTCCGTGCGCGCCCGGCTCCGCGGCCGCGAAGCCGTTCCAGGCGGTGTCCACGCCGCTGCCGCCCCGCGCGCTCCGCGTTCGGGAAGCTGCAGGCGCACGTGTCCCCCGGGGCGGGGCGAGGCAGACAATGGGGCGGCGGGGGAGGGGGCCGGCGCGGAGACCCACGGACCTTTGGTCAACCTGGACGGCGGGACTTGGGGACGGGAGTCGCCCCGGGGGCGCCGGGTCTCCCCGGCTGGACAATAGAACCTCCCCGGGGCCCGCGCCCCGGCGGCGACGCTTGCCCGAGGACCCTGGGCGGAGGGAGGGGCGCCCGAGGCTCGGCCGAGGAAACCCCGGCTGCTTTTGAGGGGAACCGGGCTGGCTCCAGTGAAGCGAGGAGCGGATCTCGCTTTGGGATGATGTGAAGGCCAGATTTGGAAGCGAAACCTCCCGGCGGTGAAGAGTTGTGCAACACCCCGTTTTAGTCCCTGGCCTTTTATGCAGTTAAGGGCTTCCTCCTAACACAGTTTGAGCAACTTAAAGTAGCACAAGCTGTGCGGTGAGGACAACTGGGGGGGGGGGGGAATACCTGTTTCTTTTCGAAAATGTTGGCAACTGCATCTTAGGTAGAGTGACATTTCCTTTGTAATCGTTTACTAGTACAAGACCAGACAAAGACATTTGAATTTCAGATGCGATATGGATACTAATTTTATTCGATGCAGCTGTAATGAAAAATAGAAGTGTCCTTCGATTTTTAAAAGCTTATTTTTAAGAACCCACTGGTTCCCCAAGTGAGTCCCGTGCTGTGACAACAAATCAGTGATTTGAGGAAAAGTTAGATTATTTCCATAAGTACCTGAATCAAAATATGAAATACTTAGAGTACTGTCTAATCAACCTGATTAGCAAGGATCTAAGAGCGCCACTATCTACAATTCCTTACTAACATGTACATGGATGGCCTTCAGCTAATCAACAACACGGATCTTAGTTCATAATCTGGAAATTGTAGATAATATTATAATGAAAAGCAAAATATTCAATACAAAAATAGTAACTTACCTCTGAACGTCTGAACCATCCAACACTTTTTACTTAGACCTTCCTGGAATCAACATAGCTTTAAAAAAAAGAAAAGAAAGCACCTCTACCCAAGAAATATAGTCTATAAGAGGACCAGAGACTCCCGAAATCAAAGTCTTTAGCTTTTCTCAGAACTCTAATTATTTTTTTTTAAAGATTTATCTTTATGGATACAAGAACTGGGGTGTAGGCCAGAAGTGGGTGAATACCAGAGACAAGAGTGGGGAGCAGAACAGAGATCTAATGAAATACATTGCTGAGGAGGAGGAGCAGCGGGCAAGACTGCAGAGGAGTGCTGTGCCAGGTGGGTCAGCTCCCTGACCGGGATCTGGGGTAGAATTCATGCCACAGTGGCTGGGGATAGCTTCATAGTGCTGAGAGTAATGCCTGCGCCACAAGGGAGGCCCAGAACTCTAATTCCTTAGTCTAACCACTCTGTGGGCCTAATTGACATTTTAAAAACCTGAACACAAGGTCTCCCTGGTGGTGCAAAGTGTTAAGTCTTGGCACTATGAAGCTATCCACAGCCACTGCAGCAGGAGTTCAATCCCTGGCCAGGGAGAGAGCTAACTCTCAGCAGTGTATTTCGGTCGATCCACCAGTTCTGCTCCCCACTCTGTCTCTGATGAATCCTCTTTCTCTCTCACACACACACACCTCTGACTTGTATGCATCCCAGGACTTGTATGCATAAATAAGTAAAATAAATCTTAAAAAAAAAAAACCTGAACACAAGGTCTGCCCCCTAATCATCCATCTCCATAGTTCCCACCTCAGTGAACATTGCCCACGTGCATTCAGCAGCAATAATTGGACACCAGAGTCATCCAGAACACTACCTTCTCTCTCTGCCATATAAATTAATCAAGCCCTGTCAGTTTTGTCTGGCTAACATAGCTCTACTGCTTTATATGTTTCAACCAGGGAACAAGGCAGCATCATTTACCACCTGAGCTAACGATGCAGCTTCCTCATTCATCCACTTGAAGCTTTCCTAATCCATTTGCTGGCTCTTTCTCTGCTCACCACCCCCATCTCTGAATCTTTATCTCTTTTACTTGCACGTAAGACCTTCTGGAACACACCTGCTAAAACCCTTGCTTACCATCTTATGACTCTTGGGACCATCCTTAACTAGATCTATAAAACCCTCCGTGATCTTTCCCACCTGTATCCACAGCCACATCCAGCTGCTCTCACAGCTTCAGCTGACCGTCACTCAATTTTGACATACTCAAGTTTGCACACATTGATGACCTATGCACAGAAACTGATGCGGTGGGCATGGGGGAAAAAAAATGAGCAAGCAGTCGCATTCTCCTTTTGACACCTTTTTTGTGTGAAACAAATCATTTGCCCCTTGTTCCAGACTTGACTACAAGAATTACTCCTATTGGGCCTTCTTGGTGGCGCAGCGGGTTGAGCGCAGCGCTGTGAAGCTGTTCACATCCTCTGCAGCAAGGGTTGGATCCCGGCTGGCCGGGGAAATGCCCACATGACGTGGCAGACCTCTCCTGTCGTACCCACTGCTCCCCTCAGCAGTGTTTTCAGTCAGTCTGCCTGTTCTGTTCCCCACTCTGTCTCTGGTGAATCCTCTCACCCTCCCGCACCTCTGGCCTGTACCCCAGGTCTTGTATGCATAAATGAAATAAATAAATCTTAAAAAAAAAAAAAAAAGAATTACTCCTATTGCTGAAACATGGGCAATCCCTAATATCTTTTCCAAAAGCTATTAGATTAATTCATTTGGTATGATAGGTACACTATGCTAAATTGTAATGTGTATGAAAACAGTGGTGCAAAAAATGTGCTCAACAAATAATGTATCCTTATTTCCTGGAATCCTCTTTAGTAAAGATTTCATGCTTACTAAATTTTTGCTGAGTTTAAAAAAAAAAAAAAGATTGGGCCTCCCTAGTGGCACAGGGGTAAAGTTTTAGCACTATCAAGCTGTCACCAGCCACTGTGGCATGAGTTCGCTCTAGCCAGGGAGCTGGCCCATGTGGCATAGCAGACCCTCTCCTGTCCCGCCTGCTGCTCAACTCAGCAGTGTATTTCAGTAGATCTGCCTATTCTGCTCTGTCTCTGGTGAATCTTCTCACCACTACCAACCCACTACTGACCAACACCCCAGTTCTTACATGCATGAATAAAAATAAACCTTTTTTAAAAAAGGATAATAGGCTAAGACACAGACAACCTTGTTTCCAAATCTAGATCTGCTACTAATGGATAATGTCAACTTGAATAAATCATTTCACTTTTCAGAATTCCTATTTCTGCATCTATAAAACAAGTGCATAGAAACATCGTATTTGAAGATCTTTGTGGCTGAAATACTTTATAATATATAAAAACTTTCTCAAACTCTCAGGTCTCTCATTGCTCAGGTCTCTCAAACAGGGGCCTCCATGGTAGTGCAAGGGGTTAAGTCTCAGCACTATGAAGCTATCTGCAGCCACTGCAGCAAGAGTTCAATCCCAGGCCAAGGAGCTAACCCACATATGGAGCAGCAGACCTCTCCTGTCTCGCCCGCTGCTCTCCTCAGCAGTGTATTTCAGTCAAGCTGCCTGTTCTGCTTCCTGCCCTATCTCTGGGGAATCCTCTAAACCCCCTCACTACCCCCACTCCCCGCATCTCTGGCCTACACCCCAGCTCTTGTATTCATAAATAAATAAAATAAATCTTAAAAAATATATATTCAAACATTAGGGGCCTCCCTGGTGGTCTGCAGGGTGAGTATCAACGCTATCACCAAAATGACCTGAGTTTGATCCCAGGCCAGGCAGCTGGCCCATATGGTGCAGCAAACCTCTCCTGTCTTGCCCACTGCTCCCCTCAGCAGTGTATTTTTGTAGATCTGCCTGTTCTGCTCCCCACTCTGTCTCTGGTGAATCCTCTTTTTTTTTTTTTTTTTTAAAAGACTTATTTATTTATTTATTTATACAAGCACTGGGTACAGTCAGAAGCACAGGAGGGCTAGAGACTTCACCAGAGCCAGAGCAGAGAGCAGAACAGGCAGACTGACGACGTACACTGCTGAGGGGAGCAGTGGGCGGCAGGAGAGGTCTGCGCGCCATGTGGGACCCTCACCTGGCGACCGGGGATGGAACCGGTGCTGCAGAGGCTGCGGGCAGCTTCGCAACCCAGTGCTCAACCGCTGCGCCACCGGGGAGGCCCTGGTAAATCCTCTTATCCCCTGCACCTCTGGCCTACACCCCCCTTCCTCTGTGCATAAGTAAAATAAAACAAATTTTAAAAAAAATTCAGGGCCTGCCCTGATGGCGCAGGTGGTTGAGCACCTCGCTGTGAAGCTATCCACAGCCTCTGCAGCACTGGTTCGATCCCGGCCGCTGGCGAGGGTCCCACATGGCACGGCAGACCTCTGCTGTCGCTCCCACTGCTCCCCTCAGCAATGTGTTTCGTCAGTCTGCCTGTTCTGTTAGTAAAAGGGTAAATTAATGTAACTTATTTTTACAAGATAATGTGGCTCTAATGGCTACTGTGGCATTGTTTGCAATTATGTGTGTATATATAAAAAAATATATAACCTAAATATCCAGTAATAGGGTACTGATTGAATACATGATCGTGCCCTCTAGATAGTAGATTATTGTGAAATCATTTGAAAAGAATGTAGGAACTATAGATATCCTAACATGGGAAGATATTTAGGCTGATTTCTTAACAAAATAAGTCAGCGATGGTGCAGCGGTTGAGCGCTGGGCTGCAAGGCTGCCCGCAGCCTCTGCAGTGCCGATTCGTTCCTGGCCGTGGGGAGGGTCCCACTGGAAAAAAAAAAAAAAAGTCACAGAACAATCTAGAGTGTGACATTTATACTTTCAAATGTGTACCTTCTCTGTACTGAGCTCTGTGGTATGCACTAGGTTTACAATGGTGTATGTCAAGATAGACATAGGTGTTTCTTTTTCCTCTTTTTGGAATTTTATCTAGAGATATTCAGAATGGTCCAGCACTTGAAATACCATCATAAATTATACTACAATACAGCCTCTAACAAAATGAGACTGTCCCAAATGCCTATTAATAGTACTGTTTACCTTTATGCCAAGAAGCTTGGGAAAACACAAAAATCCACATCAAATGCATATGATGTATGCATAGGCTGACTTCAAGAATTTGTACACTGAGACCCAAAGTTCTTATGATGTTGTCTAAAACAGAACACCTTGTCAACAGGGCCTACGGTGTCTCCAAGTGTGGTAAATGTGTCCATGGTAGGATCAAGCATGACTTTCTCATTAAGGAGCAAAAAATCATTGTGAAAATGTTGACGATAAAAGCACAGAGTCAGAGAGCAAAATAATAATTTTTTTAAAGTAATAAAACAAAAAGATAAACATAAGTGATCCCTGATTCACAAAGCTGAAAGATGTTTATATGTATAAAAGTGGAGATGCATGAGTATAAAGATTTTTGTTTCTCTAGAAAACAATTAAAACTAGAGAGAAGGATGGGGTACAGGAAGACCATCACTTTTTACTTCATACAGTTTGTGATGGTTAACTTGTTACAATAAATATGTGTTTTTTAAGTTAATTATTTTTATACCACTTTACTGTATTTCTACACATGTAACATTTGAAGTAGTGGGAAAATGAAGAAATGTTGAATTGCTATTAATGAAAGGCAGGCATATAAGCATGCCTGTTTAGATTTTTTTGCTTATTTTCCAAAGTTCTTCCACCTACTCAATGCCACACCATTTTTGAAAAATCATATTTTCTGGGTCTCCGTGGTGGTGCAGGGGTTAAAGTGTAAACACTATCAAGCTATCACCACCCACTGTGGCCTGAGTTTGATCCCCAACCCCTAAACCCCAATCCCAAGATGGGGAGCTAACCCACATGGTGCAGCAGACCTTGCCTGTCTTGCCCATTTTTCCCCTCAGCAGTGTATTTCAGTAGATCCTCCTGTTCTGCTCCCCACTCTCTTTGGTGAATCCTCTCACCTCCCGCCCTCCCCCCACCACCACCTGGGCCTACACCTGAGTTCTTCTATGCATAAATACATAAAAAAAAATCTTTTAAAAAAATCACATTTTCTTTCTTTTCTACATTTTCTAAATGTTCTGCAACTATTATATAGTAATGGCGTAATGGGGGGAACACAAGAATTCGTATGGGAAAAATCCACAATGCACCATCATTCTTTGCTCAGACACAGAAGAATCTAGTTGAAAGAGGTTGTAGAAGCCATTCACACAAACATTCAGTAATCAACAAAGTTTTTGCAACATTCCTCACAACTTATTTTCGTGTAATTACAAGGCTTTTTGTTAAAAATTTGAAATGTCTGCCTGGAAAAGTCACTTCTAAGAGAATGAAAAGACCAGCTACAGAGTAGGAGAAATCTTTGCAAAACACTTGTCTGTTAAAAGTATCTAAATTTTACTAAAAAAAAAAATACTCTCACATTTCAAAAAGAAAGCAAACCACCCAATGAAAAAATAAGCAAAAGCTCTGAACAGATATCTCACCACAGAAGATATACTAATGGCAAATAAATAAATGAAAAGATTCTCAAGTCATATGTCATTAGAGGGTTGCAAATGAAAAGAGTGAGAGACAACCAAACACCTATTAAGTCTAAAATTGAAACACTGATAGAGAAGGCTAATGAGGATTTGGAGCAACAGGAACTCTTATTCATTAACAGTGGAAATGCAAAATTGTACATCCCATTGAAAGACGTTTTGGCAGTTTTTACAAAACTAAGCATACCATTTTTATAAGATTCAGCAGTCACACACATACAGCCCAGGACATGGAATTTACAGCAAATTTATTCACAACTGCCGGAATTTAGAAGCAGCTGAGTGCCTCCCTGGTGGCACAAGGGGTTAAGTCTCATCACTGTGAAGATATCCACAGTCACTATAGCACGAATTTGCTCCTGGCTGGCCAGGGAGCTCCCCACATGGCGCAGCATATCTCTCCTATCTGGCATGCTGCTCCCCTCAGCAGTGTATTTCAGTAAGTTTGCCTGTTCTGCTCCCACTCTGTCTCTGGTGAATCCTCTCACCCTCCACCCCTGCCCCCCCACTTCTGGCCTCTACCCCAATTCTTGTATGCATAAATTAATAAATCTTTTAAAAAATTGAGTTATTGAGCCATGAAAAGGCATGGAGGAATATTAAATCATATTGCTAAGTAAAAGGAGCCAATCTGAAACTATTGCACGCTGTATTGTTTCAACTACATGGGCTTTGGGAGAAGGTAAATTTATGGAGACAGTAAATTAGTGGTTGCCAGGGGTTCAGTGGAAAGGAGGATGAGAATGAAGTCTAAATAGGTAAACCACAGGCAATTTTTAGGGCGCTTGAAATTATTCTGTATGATACTGTAAGGGTGGATAGCTGCCATTATACATTTGTCAAAATCCATAGAACTTAAAAAAGTGAGCCCTATTATAAACCATGTACTTTAGTCAATAGTAATATACCAATATAAGTTTGTCAGTTGTAACAAATGTATGAACTAAGCATTATGTTAATAATAGGGGAAACTGTGGGGACATCTGGAATATGTATATGAAACTGTACTTTCTGTTGATTTTTAAGCCTAAAATGCTCAAAAAATATATATTAATGTTTTTAAATATGTTTGAAATGCTAGACGTTCATTCTGTTGCTTTTAGTTTTTTAATTTAATTTAATTTTTTTAAAGAGTTATTTTTATTTATTTATGCATACAAAAACTGCGGTGTAGGCCAGAGGTGTGGGGGGGTGAGAGGATTCACCAGGGAGAGAGTGGGAAGCAAAACAGGCAGATCTACTGAAATCCACTGCTAAGGGGAGCAGCAGGCAAGACAGGAGAGATCTGCTGCACCATGTGGGTTAGCTCCCTTGCTAGGGATCCAACTCATGCTGCAGTGGCTGGTGATAGCTTGATAGCACTGAGACTTAACCCCTGCACCACTAGGGAAGCCCCTAGGTTATTTGTTTTTTGTTTTTAAATAGAAGTTTGTAAAATGTTGACTTTTATAATGGAAGGTGAGGGATTAAATTACAAGATACTAGGGCCTCCCTGGTGGCACAGGGGTTAGACACAGCCCTATCAAGCTATAGTCAGTCACTGCAAGCACTAGTTCAATCTGGACTGGCTGGCTGGCCATGGAACAACCCACATAGTGCAGTAGACCTCTCCTATCTTGCCCACTGCTCCTGTCAGCAGTGGATTTAGTAGATCTACCTGTTCTGCTCCCCACTCTCTCTGGTGAATCCTTTCACACACACCCCACACCTCTGGTCTACACCCCAGTTCTTGTATGCATAAATAAATAAATCTTAAAAAAATTTCAAGATACTAGAGAGTTTTTATAGATAACTACAAAAATAAAAGCAATTATGTAATCATAAGCAATGATTTCATTTAGGTATTCCCATTCTACTCTTCTTGGAGTCCCAGAATACAAACAATCTTGGGTTATTTCAATTTTCAAGAATGAAATGGCACATAAAGCATGGTACTGTTGTAGGACAGGGAGAGGGGCAGCCCAAACCCCGCAAACCTGCCTATTCTACATGGGTTCTGCCATCCGCCGCATCAATACAAAACATAGGAGACTTTAATGGGAAGGAACTTTAATAAAACTAGGAAACAATACAGGTAAGGCAAAGAGTCTAGTTTCTAAATGAAGCACCCAAAGTTACCCGTCCCCTCGTGGGTAAAAGTCCATCCATATGGGATCGGCCCAGAACAAGGCCCCAAAGCCTGCTACAAGTCTAAAGCATCTTCCAGTGGGGACCCACAGCAAAGGGTCACAAACAACCGGACAAGTCCGGAAGGAAAAGAGCAAAATCAACATCAAGATAAAAGCTGCCATGGTCACCTCCCCACGGGTCTCACCCACATCTGTGTCACCCAGTCCACGACCAAAAGACAAGCGCAGTTTCTTTACGTGTCTCTAGGCTTCACGCGCCTCCTCCAGGTCTCCTGGCTCCATCCTGCTTCCTTCCTTAGTCCCTTCTTCAGCTTCTCCTCTTCCTGCTCAGCTCCACCCTCCCTTGGGTGGGGCAGGGAACCTCCCCCTTTCCTGGGGACCACCCTGTTACAGTACCAAAAAGAAAAAATGAGTGATAGCTCTTCTACTGAACATGTACATCATAGTGTATCTCAAAGCTCTTTTCAAGGGTAACCTAATCAAAGCCACTGTTAAAGAAGCAGCTTAATCTGCAACACCATTCATCCTAGTCGTGAAATCACTAGTTGAACTATTACCAGGCATCAGAACATACCTAAAGAAAAATCAAAGATAAAGTTGGTGTCATGAGGAAGAAGTTAGAACTGGGCCTATGAGAGGTCATGCCAGACTAAAATTATAGGAAGCAGAAACCACAAATATGCCTACAAGGAATCCATTCACTAAATTCATCTTTCCACAAATATATTTTAAGCATCAATTATGTGCCAGGGATTGAATTCAGCACTAGGTGAATGAAACAGAAATGTCTATTGCCTTCATGGGCATCGTAGCTCAGTGAGAAAAACAGTAAACAATAAGTTAACAAAGGGCCTCCCTGGTGGTACAAGGGACTAAGCATCAGCACTATGACTCAATCCACAGCTACTGCAGATGAGTTCGATCCCCAGCCAGGGAGGTGACACAAATGGCTCAGCAGACCTCTTCTGTCTCACCTGCTGCTCCCCTCAGCAGTGTATTTCAGTAGATTTGCCTATTTTGTTCCCCACTCTGTCTCTGGTGAATCCTTTCACCCCTGCACTGCTGGCCTACACTCCAGTTCTTATATGCATAAATAAACAAATCTTAAAAAATGAATAAGTAAACAAAATATTTATAAAATATGATAAATGCAAAAAAAAGAGTTAAAATAGTATAGTGTTAACAGAATAAAAGAAAGGCCAAGTTAGGTTGGTCACAGAAGGCCTTTTCTGAGTAGGTGATATTAAACCAAGACTTGAAGATGTGAGGTCTTTAGAATTACATTCCAAGTAGAATGAATAGCAAGTATGGAAAATCTGAGGTGAGAAAGAACTTGGTCTATCTTGATAGGAAGCGACTGTGACTTTCCCTTTGATAAGGGAAAAAGTGATGCAGGATGGGTTTGGAGAATTAGGCAGGAGCCAAATTATGCAGTACTATGTGAGTAAGTGCAATATGAAGTCATTGAAAAACTTCACATATTTTAAATTAGCATTTAGAAACAGAATAGATTGGGGGTTGAAAATAGACATGGAAACAGTTAAGGGGTAGGAATTACTCTGCATAGGGTGTTGCAGAAGAAATAGACAAGTGGACATATTCAATATGTATTTTTGGACCTATTTTGCCAAGAACTTCATGATGGGCTGAAAGCAGGAAGTTAAGGGAGCAATTGATGGATGTTGGTGTCACTTACTGAATTGGGGAAGCCTGAGAGAGTAACAGATTAGAATGTATCAGTTAGGAATCATTGAGGAGGGCAAAACTCCAGTATGAGTATAATGAAATTAGAAGCTTATGATAAGAAAAAGAATTTAAACGATGGGAGAAGCTGAGGAAGGAAGAGCTGGAGAACACAAACTGACTAGTCACAAACCACTCCACGGAAGACTGCTTTGCGGCTGAGGGCAGGCCTGACTCACTGTTGGTTAGCAGGGTTCACAGCTGGGAAAAAAACTATCCATAGATATAGACCTAGGGAGAGAGATTAAGCTGAAACCCACCAGCATCTCTCCATCTGTTTTTCATTACTTTTAATCATGTTTCACACAGGGTATTTTGTGATATCTTTCATTTCTTTTAATCTAGAACCAAACTGTCCAATATCATAGCCACTAGCCACATAGACTCCTTTAAATAAAATGGAATAAAACTGAAAATTCAGTTTCTCAGTCACAATAGACAACTGTCAAGTATTTGATAGTCACATTTGGCTGGTGATTGCTACACTGGATATCACTGACACAAAACTTTCTGTCAATGCAGAAAGTTTTATTAAACAGCCCTGATCTAGAATGATCCAATTCTCTTGTTAAAAGAAAGTAGGTGAATTTAAAAAATGGAAAAAAGAGGCCTCCCTGGTGGCACAAAGAGTTAAGAGCAACCTATGAAGCTATCCGCAGTCACTGCAGCATGAGTTCAATACCCAGCCAGGGAGCTACCCACATGGAACAGCAGACTTCTCCTGACTTGCCCTCTGCTCCTCTCAGCAGTGTATTTCAGTCAATCTGCCTGTTCTGTTCCCCACTCTGTCTCTGGTGAATCATCTCACCCCCCCCCCACAACTCTGGCCTGTACCCCAGTTCTTGTATGCATAAATAAATAAATCTTTAAAAAAATAAAATAAGAAATGGAAAAAAAATAAAATTAATGAAAAAAAGAAATAGAGAAAAAAAGAAGAAAGGAGATGGAAACAGTATATGTGAACTGCAGTTTCCAGGTCTTTGAGAAAGGGCATAGAAATATAGGTAGTTGCTTAAGGGAGGGGTGGGTTAAAGGCAGGGTATTATTGTCCAGATTTTGAGTCATAGTTTTAGTGTTTAAGGTGAGAGACTCATGTTTCTAAAATCCAAAAGCAATAAAAAAAGGTTGCGTTGCAGAAGAGAGGTACTGAACAAAGAGTAAAGTTTTTAAGAAAGCAATAAAGAGAACACATGTAAATAGGGAAGGGAGAGACCAACAGAAAGCAGAGGAAAATAGAACAAATGTTTAGAGATGGGCAAAGATGCACCAAAAAAGATTACACAGGGGGCCTCCCTGGTGGTGCAGGGGTTAAAGACAGTGCTATCAAGCTATCGCCAGTCATGAGTTCGATCCCTGGCAGGCCAGGAGCTATGCGCATGGCACAGCACACTTCTCCTGTCTTGCCCGCTGCTCCCCTCAGCAGTATATTTCAGTAAGTTTGCCTGTTCTGCTCCCCACTGTGTCTCTGGTGAATCCTCTTACCTCCTGTTTCTTTGGCCTACACCCCAGTTCTTAGATGCAATAAATAAGTAAATAATTTTTTTAAAAGATTTATTATTTACTTATGCATACAAAAACTGGGGCCTAGGCCAGGTTGCAGAGGGCGGGGAGGCAAGGGTGAGAGGATTCACCAGAGACAAAGTAGAGAGCAGAACAGGTAGATCTACTGAAATACACTGCTGAGGGGTGCAGTGGTCCAGACAGGAGAGGTCTGCTGTGCAATGTGGGTTAGCTCCCTGGCCGGAGATCAAATTTATGCCACCCTAGTGGCTGGCAATAGCTTGACAGCGCTGAGACTTTAACCCCTGCACCACCAGGGAGGTCCAAGTAAATAAATCTTTAAAAATAAAATAGGGCCTCCCTGGTGGTGCAAGTGGTTAAGCACAGCACTATGGAGCTATCTGCAGTCTCCGCAGCAAGAGTTCGATTTCCGGCCAACCAGCCAGGGAGCTACCCACATGGCTCAGCAGAACTCTCCTGTCTTGCCTGCTGCTCCCCTCAGCAGTGTATTTTAGTCAGCCTTCCTGTTCTGTTCCCCACTCTGTCTCTGGTGAGTCCTCTCACCCCCCGCATCTCTGGCCTGCACCCCAGCTCTTGTATGTATAAATAAATAAATCTTTACCAAATAAAATAAAATAAACAATAAAACTTACAGAGGACAAATACACACACATTCAGACCAATATCCATTATGAAAAGAAATGTAAAAGTATTATATAAATAAGAACTCATAAATTAAACTCTACAAGTAGCTAAAATGAAAGAGTATCACAAAATACCTAATCTAATACCTTACATCAGTTGTTGAAAGGGAGGAAGCTATATATTCATTTCAATATGTGCTAAAAAGACATCTTATAAAAATAAATATCACTTTTGAGTTTTAATAACAGTAAACTAAGAATTGAATTATTTCTCTACAATAATAAAGAATGCTTTGTGAAATCCAAGCAATACTACCCTTCCCATTGAAATACTATTATTTCCATTAAGTAAGAAATACAAAAGAGAGTCTAGCTTTATTGAACAAGTTCTGGAAATTATAACAATTAAAATGAGACAAGAAACAAAAAGCATAACAGTAGAAAAGATGAATGTACCATTATTTAAAGATAATAAGGTTGTATATGTTTATAACTAATTAGAAAAGTCATAAAGTAGCCAGATAAGAAAGCAATCACCACCATTAGTTTTCCTACATACCAGTAATACCTGGTAATAAAAAACTGTGGAAAGGACTTTTCATTCTAACAGTAATAGTTTTACAAATGTGTGAAGTTGTACATATGTGTGTATTCAGACACATAAATGCACAGAGATATATATAAATATATATATAAACACAGCTACCTTAAAAGGAATGTGAAGATCATATAGCAAGAAAATTACAAAACTTATATTGTGTAATATAAAAATAACACTGAACAAGATTAGGTAATATAAAAAGATAAATAAATAGGGAGAGATAGCAAAGTCCTGCATGAGGTTGACTTAATTCTGTAAAATTGTCAATGATTTCTAAATAGATTTAGGACAGGGCCTCCCTGGCGGCCTAGGGATTAAGTCTCAGCGCTATCACTGCTACAGCCTGAGTTCAATCCCAGGCCAGGGAGCTAACCCACATGGCACAGCAGACCTCTCTTGTCTCATCTGCTGCTCCCCTCAGCAGTGTATTTCAGTAGATCCACCTGTTTTGCTCCTCACTCTGTCTCTGGTGAATTCTTTCCCCCCCAACCCCCACACCTCTGGCCTATACCCCAGTTCTTCCATGTATAAATAAATAAATAAATAAATAAATAAATAAATAAATAAATAAATATTTTTTTAAAGATCTTAAAAATAAAGAAATAGATTTAGGAAAATAAACATGGAAATTAATTTGGCAATACACGTCAAGTTCTTTAAAATAGACATGTATTTTGACCTAGTAATAATTTTACTCCTAAGTCTTTATTCTAAGAAAATAATCAGAGACCTTGAAAGGATTTAATTACAAGGAAACGTAAATATATTTAGTAGTGTAATATACCTTACATAGAAAATAGAAAAAATATATAGATAGATGTAGGTGGTTTAGAAAATATATTTTTAATTCAAAGCAGTTCAACATTATTTATTGACTACTTATCTATGCCAGAATCTGTGCTAAACAAAGGAGAGATAGATGGGCAAATTAGTTATTGTCCTGTCCCTCATAAGACTAAAAGTCAGCCGAGCAGTTATACAACATGGTAGTGAGTTCAATGATAGCGGAAAGGATGCTATAGAAGCCTAGAAAGGAGAAGGTAATGGCTCTACTGAGTCCTCGAGGCTGAGTAATTATTAAAATGAAAAGAAGGATATGAGGATTCTGGGCTAAAGGAATAGCATACACAATAGTTCAGGAATAAGAGAAACAAGGTGCCTTCTAAAAATAGAGAAAAGGTCATTGTGATTAGAGTGTACAGTGTGAGTGCGTAGGAAGGCAAAAGGCAGGACTTGGAAAGCAGAATTAATTGCAGTTTGCGATATCAGAGAGGCAATCTACAGCCGGATTATAAAGGTTTGTATACCATCTGGTGTGGAGGCTTTCACACTTTTCTGACCATGACTCAAGGAAAAAGATATATCATAATGCCATCAATTTATAAATTTCATATGTATGTATATATGAACTGTATTTTGTGGCAAGGCTTTTACTACATACAAAAGCATTCCTATATTTCATATTTTTTGTTCATTTTACTTTTAAAAAATGCTGTATTCTGTGGGGGCCGCCCTGGTGGCACAAGGGGTTGAGCACAGCACTGTGAAGCTGTCCGCAGCCTCTGCAGCATGAGTTCGATCCCTGGCCAGCCAAGGAGCTACCCACATGGCGCAGTAGACTTCTCCTGTCTCTCCCACTGCTCCCCTCATCTGTGTATTTTAGTTGATCTCCCTGTTTGGTTTCCCACTCTGTCTCTGGTGAATCCTCTCATCCCCTGAATCTCTGGCCTGTACCCCAGTTCTTGTATACATAAATAAATAAATCTTTAAAAGAAATGCTATATTCCCCCTATTTACCTACAATAAAGACTTTGTGTGATTTAGAAATGATTATTCCCTGTTTCTTTTTTTTTTTTTAAAGATTTATTTAGTTATTTATACAAGAACTGGGTACAGTCAGAAGCGCAGGAGGATGAGAGAATTCACCAGAGCCAGAGCGGGGAACAGAACAGGCAGACTGACGAAATACACTGCTGAGGGGAGCAGCGGGTGGCAGGAGAGGTCTGTTGCACCATGAGGACCCTCGCCGGCAGCCGGGGATCGAACCGGCATTGCAGAGGCTGTGGGCAGCTTTGCAGCCCAGCGCTAAACAGCTGCGCCACCTGGGGAGGCCCTAATTATTCCCTCTGGATAGACACAGGTTGGAGTCTCCAGACCTGCCCTGGGAGACTGGAAAGGGCAGTAAAAGGTGCCTACATCCAAAGAAGATGCTCCTTCCTCAAGGTAGATGAAGCTCTACAGACTTGCCTATAACATTTGCAAAGCTTAGGGCAAGGGTAAAAATGGGGTAGGACAGGGGAGAGGTGACAAAATAAAAAAGAAGAAATGGATGCCCACGTATCATTTGAGTCTAAATAATTAAAAGTTGTAGGTCTACTGAACAGACTACTAAATAAGACATGTTCTTTTCTTCTCTCTTAACACATATAACTTTGTATAGAGACCCAAAAGACCAAATTCAAATTCAGAATTCTGGGACTCAGTGCTCAGTGCTGGCATAAGACATCAAGTCTCTTCCCTTTCTCTTCCCACTTTCAATTCCATCCTATACCAAAAAGTGTCTTGGACATTCCTGGTGGCGCAATGGGTTAAGCACCGCACTATGAAGCAATCCACAGCCTCTGCAGCATGAGTTTGATCCCTGCTGGCCAGAGAGAAAACCACATGGAGCAGCAGACCTCTCCTGTCTCACCCATGGCTCCACTCAGCAGTGTATTTCAGTCAGTCTGCCTGTTCTGTTCCCCGCTCTGTTTCTGGTAAGTCCTCTCAACCCCCACATCTCTGGCCTCTCAACCCCAGCTCTTGTATGCATAAATAAATAAATCTTTCAAAAAAAAGTCATAAAAAAGAAGTGTCTTGTTCTTGTTCATAGACACATGGACATCCTGACCCACTTGTCTAAGTTCTAGTCACCATTCTCTTTTCCCCCAGCAAACAGAAGTACATTCAGAATTGTCTGGCTAGGAATTCTATAGTTTTTGGCTTTTTTAAAAAAAAAAGATTTATTTATTTATGCATTTAAGAGCTAGGGTGCTGGCCAGAAGTGCCAGGATTCTCCAGAGACAGAGTGGGGAGCAGAACAGGCATACTGACTAAAATACATTGCTGAGGGGAGAAGCGGGAGAGTCAGGAGAGGTCTGCTGCACCATGTGGGTATCTCCCTGGCCGGGAATCGAACTCATGCTACAGTAGTTGTGGATAGCATCATAGTGCTGACGCTTAACCCCTGTGCCACCAGGGAGGCCCAGGAATTCTATAGTTTTTAAAGGGTCTGAACTGAATATTATTTTATTTTTTTATGCATAGAAGAACTGGGGTGCAGGCCAGAGGTGCAGGCGGATGGTGGAGGATTCACCAGAGACAGATTGGGGAGCAGAACAGGCAGATCTACTGAAATACACTGCTGAGGGGAGCAGCGGGCGAGATAGGAGAGGTCTGCTTACCATGTGGGACCCTTGCTGGCCGGCGGGGATCGAACTGGCGCTGCAGAAGCTGTGGACAGCTTCACAGCGCTGTGCTCAACTGCCTGCGCCACCAAGGGAGGCCCTGGCATAAGTTTTTTGTTAATATTGGGATGTAGCACAAATGAAAAAGAGTATCATTGGAGATCTGGGTCACTCATGTTTCTCGGAATGCAATGCCTTCTCTTTGCCTTCAAAATGAATTTGGTTTCCCCAGTGGAAACTATGGCCTCTCTCGGCTGACAGAGATTTAACTCACTTGCCTTGTATTCTGAACCCCACTGAACTCCCACACAACATGAGTCTACTGGAGTTCTATGCTTGTGAAGCATCATGACCACTATATGGAAATGGAGCAGTAAGAAATAGCAGACACAATATGTATTTATCTTCTGTGCTCATACACATGATCTATGCATCATTGGACTTTACTTACAAAATACAAGTTAAAAACAAAAATATATGCATATAAGTCTTTCTTTTTTTTTTTTTAAAGATTTATTTTATTTATTTATACAAGCACTGAGTACAGTCAGAAGCGCGGGAGGGTGAGAGAATTCACCAGAGCCAGAGCGGGGAGCAGAGCAGGCAGAAGGACCAAAATACACTGCTGAGGGGAGCAGCGGGAGGCAGGAGAGGTCTGCGCGCCATGTGGGACCCTCCTCCGGTGGCCGGGGAGCAGCCGGGGATCGAACCGGCGCTGCAGAGGCTGCGGGCAACTTCGCAACCCAGCGCTCAACCGCTGCGCCACCGGGGAGGCCCGCATATAAGACTTTCAAGACGGCATCAACAGAGCATAAAGAGAGCCAAGGGGCTCTTTTGACTACGGGCCCTGTGTGACCACCAGATCATTTGCCCTTGAACCTGGCCCTGAAACCAACACTGGAGACAAGAAATCCAATAAGAGGATAGTGTAATAATTGATGTGAGAGAGGATGGTGTCTGAAAAAAGCCTTTAAAATGTGGAGTAAGGATGGTTTCAAGGAATATTTGGACTGCCAAAGGAATAGAATTCATAGATTGTAGAGTGTTAAGGGAGAGAAGAGTTAAGAATGAGTCCAAGGTATGGCTTTGAATTTAGGAAGCATGGATATGCCGTTTTCTCGTACTAGGAATGCTGGAAAAGAAATGGAATGGAGGGGTGGGAAGACAGTAAAAAATGTTGAGTTGGCGGGCACATGTAGTGTATAATAGTGATGTTCATAGATAGTAGGATATTCAGATCTAAATCTCTATAAAGCTATATTATCTAGAGTTACAAACTTGGAAGTCATCTACACATGGTTTTCTAACAAAAACCAGGGAAGGGCCTCCCCGGTGGCGCAGCGGTTGAGCGCTGGGTTGCGAAGCTGCCCGCAGCCCCTGTAGCGCCGGTTCGATACCCAGCTGCACCCCGGCCACCAGAGGAGGGTCCCACATGGCGCGCAGACCTCTCCTGCCGCCCACTGCTCCCCTCAGCAGTGTACTTCGGTCCTTCTGCCTGCTCTGCTCCCCACTCTGGATCTGGTGAATTCCCTCGCCCTCCAGCGCTTCTGACTGTACCCAGTGCTTCTAGAAATAAATAAATAAATAAATAAACAAATAAATCTTAAAAAAAAAAACAGGGAAATGAAAGTTATTGCTTAGCAAGAGTGTGCAAAATAATGAAAGAGAACCTGGCATAGAAGCTTAAGGAATATGTGAAAGAAATATCTTTAGAAAAGTCTGAGGAGAGCAATCACAAAACGTGGAGAAAATATAGGAGAACAGTATTACAGACACTAAAGGAAAAAAACATTGTAGGAAGGATAAAGTGGTCAACATGGTTAGGTGCTGCTAAGAGACCAAGCAAGAAGGAAACTCAAATTTCCATTGGATTTATTGACAAGGTCATCCTATGACCTTGGGGTAAGAGCAAACTCAGTGTAATGCTGAGGGCAAAGGTGAGAAGGCAAAGTGAGAATGCAAAGATCTGAAGTGTAAACAGGTGATTAATATATGAAGACAAGTGCGGGATGACTATTTCAATAACTGTGACTGCAAAAGATGAGAAAGGAGGGGCCTCCCTGGTGGCGCAAGGGGTTAAGTCTCAGCACTACGAAGCTACCTGCAGCCACTGCAGCAAGAGTTTCATCTCCAGCCAGAGAGGTGACCCACATGGCACAGCAGACCTCTCCTGTCCTTCCTGTTGCTCCTCTCAGCAGTGTATTTCAGTAGATCTGCCTGTCCTGCTCCCCACTCTGTCTCTGGTGAATCCTCTCAACCCCTGCACCTATGGCCTGCACCCCAGCTCTTATATGCATAAATAAAAAAAAATCTTCAAAAAAAAAAAAAAAGACAAGAAAGGAATAGCCCACTAAGTAGAAGGGAACGCGAATGTAAAGGCAAGGAATGTTTTAAATTTATAAAAAGAGACACGGTACACTTAAAGTTAGGGGGAACCAGGATTGAGGAAGAAGCTTCAGGTAGAGGACAAAGAAGGATTATCTATATACGCAGGTATTCAAGAGGGCAGGTAAACTCCACAGTGAAGGCCAGGGATCTTTTTGTCATACAATCCACTGTGCCTAGAACAGTGTATTTTCCCCCTAGGGTTGTTGTAACAAAAATACCACAGACTAATGGCTTAAAACAGCAGAAATTTATTGTCCCACATTCTGGAGCCAGAGTGAAATCAAGGTGTTGTCAGGATCACATTTCCTCTGTAATCTTAATTGTCTTTTCCAGCTTCTTGTGGTGTTTGTGTTTTTTCTTGCCTTGATACTGCGTAATTTTAATCTCTGCTTTCATTGCCACATGACATTCCCTCGAGTCTGCCTTCACATGACCCATCTTTTTATAAATACATCAGTCATACTGGAGTAGTACCAACACTACTCCAGGATAAACTTGTTTTAACTAATTATATCCACAACAATCCTCTTTCCAAATGAGGTCATAATCTGAGATACTGGGGGTTAGGACTTCAACATCTTTTTTTAGGGGAGACATAATTAAGCCCATAACTAACATCAATATTTGTGGAATGAATGAATGAATGTAATTTGGAGAAGAAGAAATTTGGCTTAGACCAGAGAAAGGACACAACTCCATTGTAATGAGGAAGAAAAACAGTACATCTATTTAATGGCTGGAGTAAAGACATTGTGTTATTTGAAATCTTCAAATCCTCTATGAAGACAGGTGAACTCCATGCTGAGGTGAAGAAAGAGTTGAGATAGGGTGAAGGAGAAGTTAGGTATGAGGAGAAAGGACATCTGAAATGGGGAAGAAAACCGACGAGGAAAACAAGGACTGCCTAATAGCACTGAGGGCCTTGTTGAGGTAGGAGACCATAAATGTATAGTGACATAAATCTGTCCTGCTTTGTGATTTTTGTAGCAAGGCTCAGTAATATTGGTGTGCTACTGGAAGAAGCAAATGGTTGGATTCATCCATATTTGGGGATTTGCCAGGTAATGGGGTAGTAGCCAAGGAAAGACAACAGGTTGAGAAATTAGGAATATTGGCATGAAAGAACTGATCTGCCTTGGAATTAGGCTAGATAGGAAGGGAAGTTAAAGTGAAGTGGAATTTGATATAGAACACAGAACTGGGGCATCCCTGGTGGCTCAAGGAGTTAAGACGCAGCATTATGAAGCTATCTACAGCCACTGCAGTATAAGTTCGATCCCTGGCCAGGGAGGTGACCCACATGGCGCAGCAGATCTCTATTATCTTGCCCACTGCTCCCTTCAGCAGTGTATTTCAATCTGCCTGTTCTGTTCCCACTCTGTCTCTGGTGAATCCTCTCACCTCCCCTGCACATCTGGCCTGTACCCCAGTTCTTATATGCATAAATAATCTTTAAAAAAAACAAAACACAGAACTTTTTAACTATTTGTGCTGTGGACTTCTTTTCAATTCTGGTGAAGTTTTTGGAGCCTACTCAATAAATGTTTTTAAATTCATGAAATAGGGCCTCCTTGGTGGCACAACGGGTTAAAACACAACCTATAAAGCTATCCACAGCCACTGCAGCACGAGTTCGATCCCCAGCCAGGAAGCTGCCCACATGGTGCAGCAGACCTCTCCTGACTCGCCCGCTGCTCCCCTCAGCAGTGTATTTCTGTCAATCAGCCTGTTCTGCTCCCCACTCTGTCTCTGGTGAATCCTCTCACCCCCCACAACTCTGGCCTGTACCTCAACTCTTGTATGTATAAATAAAAAAATCTTAAAAAAAAATAACTTCATGAAATAAAATATTTAGTATTACACATGGAATTCCTTACATTAAATTTAGTTAACAAAATATTTAAACAATCTGTGTGCTATGTTAATATGTGTTCTAGCGTTTAAATTTTTGTGCTCCCCCACCCCCTTCAGGATTCACATATTGAAATCTTAATATCAGAGTGATGTTGTTTGGAATTTGAGCCTTTGGGAGGTACTTAGGTCATGAGGATGGAGCTCCTCTGAATTGGATTAGTGTTCTATAGCAAAAGGCCTCTCAGAACTCTCTTGCCCCTTCCAATATGTGAGCATACAACCACACAAAATGTTCATGGCTTCAGGTTTCCACTGAATTATTCTTGCAGTTTCCATAGATAATGGAATATAGCAGAAGTAATAATAGAAAAAAAAATACGAAATTTAGATGTATGGTAAACTGTGTTGGTGTCCCACATATATCTTGTGGGTCAAATTGTTCTACTTGAGCCAAAACAGGTGGGTGAGAGGTTTGGATGCAGTTTTCAGAAGATAATCCCCTCCCCTCATTTACTTAGCACACCTTTTTTTTTTTTTTTAATAAAGATTTATTTATGTACGCATACAAGAATTGGGGTACAGGTCAGAGGTTGTGAGGGATGAGAGGATTCACCAGAGACAGAGTGGGGAACAGAACAGGCAGACTGCTGAGGAGAGTAGCAGGTGAGAGAGAAGAGGTCTGCTGTGCCGTGTGGGGAGCTCCCTGTCTGGCCAGGATTGAATTTGTGCTGTGGATAGCTTCATAGTACTGTGCTTAACCCCTTGAGACACTAAGTAGTCCCTGCTTAGCACATTTCTAATTGTAAATCCTAATAAAATGCCTGTTTGATGGTAAATCTAAACATGCAATAACTATGAGTTTATAGCTCATGGACATGGCGGTTAAAAATGAGAAGAAAGATTTCAGTAATTATTCATGCCAAAAGATGAGGTTGATGAGCCCAGTATGCTTTACATTAGAAGAGTTAGTGTATGCAATACTGTCTATCAGATTCATTGCTTATGAAATGGAAAAAATAATCAAGGTTGTGAATTTTCTTCAAATGTGTTAAAGAATATCTACAAGAATTTGAAAGCAGCATATGGGGATTAAATTTAATTAACTTAATTCACTGTAGTGGTATGTTTTGAAGTCATGAGAAATTGCTGAGGAATTTCATTCAGCTGTTTCTACAGATTGCTGATTTTTTTTTAAAGACTTACTTATTTATGCATAGAAGAACTGGGGTGTAGGCCAGAGGTACAGGAGGTGAGAGGATTTACCAGAGATAGATTGGGGAGCAGAACAGGTGGATTTACTGAAATACACTGCTAAGCAGAGCAGTAGGAGAGACAGGAGAGTTCTGCTACATCATATGTGGGTAAGCTCCCTGGCCAGAGATGAAACTCAGGCCATAGTAGTAACAGCTTGATAGCATTGAGCCTTAACTGTCATGCTACCAGGGAGGCCCTAGGTCCCTGATTTGTTAAAATAAAGGGTATCTGATGGATTTAGCTCATATAAATGCAGTGACTCGCAATATTGCGCATATTGATATGTGTATAAATACCCAACCTTCTTACCAATTATAGCTAATACATGGCAAGCAATGAGCTAAGGATCTAATGTGCATTATTTCATTTATTGCATGCACACTATCTGTTGAGCCAGCTCTGAGCTGTATACCCTGGATTTAAGCTATGAGGGGAAAGAAAAAAAAGAACAAACACAAGAGCTCTGTGATTTGTGAAGACAAATCAATATGAAGAAATGAGCTATACATGTACCAGGAAACTACTGTTGTGGTCAAATAAAATGAAGAAAAACATGTCTGTGGTTGGGAACGAAATCAAATTTTTAAATAAGGTATTCACAGGTTTTGAAGCACCTTTTATTGTAAAATCTCAAATGTGTACAAAAATAAAGAGTATAATAAATTCCTATGCATTCATTTGACATTTATCAAAATTCATGGCTAATCTTGTTTAACTTATACACTTCAACCACTTCCTCTATTTTCTGTATTATTTTGAAGCATGTCTTGTACCTTCAAATCGTTTCATCCATAAGAATTCAACATGTATCTAAAATACACAAAGTCTAACAAGCACAAAATGCCATTTCATACCTAGTAAAGTCCCAGTTATTCCTTAACATAATCAAATATTGTCAGTATTCAAACATTTAACCATCTCATAAATGTCATGATTCTTACTATATTAAATCAGAATACAAATGAGATACAAACTTAGCAAACATGATATAACTTTTCAATCTCTGTTTAAGTTACCCATTCTTTTCCTTGGGTTTTGCAATTTATTTATTGAATTTATTGAAGAAACTGTGATTTCCATAGTCTGGTTTTTACTGATTGCATGTCTTGTGTAGTTTAATGTTTCTGTCTTCTTGGAAGTTACATCAAATCATATTTTTGTTGTTGGTGTTTGGGGCAAAAGAACTTCACAGGAGGTGTTAAATTCTTCCTTCAGGGGCACATAACCACTGGTTCCATCACTTTTCTTGATGTTAGCAGATCAATAACCACTCTTTAGACACTAATTCATTAGATGTTGCAAAATGGTGATATTCTAATTATCAGTCTTTTTCAGTTATTTAGTGGGATACATTAATAAAGAGAAACTTTCTCACCTTCTACTTGATTACTCATTACTCCAGTGAGTATTGGAAAGTCCCTATATTTGCCACTTCTGAAAATCGATGAGTAGTTTCATAAGCATTTTCTAACAACATCAAAATCATTTGTTTTCAGTATCATTATGAATTCATAGATTTTAACATAATCATGTACTTCAAACTTTAGTGTTTATTACCCTTAATAAGTCACATTTTCCATCTATGGGCAGTGGGAGAGGCTTCAAATTCTTTTAGCATAATATTAGCAGTCATTGATAATATTCTTGCTGTCTGCTACAGCAAGATGCATCAGGCTTATCTTGTACATATTTTGCATCAGATTTGCAATTTCTTCAATGAGTCCTGTTTCCTTTTAATGGTGAGTGGTAGACACCATAATCTGGGCTGTAAGTTTTGATGTTTAACTCATACTTTGAGTTTCTGTGTTATCTTTTACAGCAGTTCCCATTTTGCTCAGAGCAAAATCTTTTCTTTTTTTTTTTTTTGGTAAAGATTTATTTATTTATTTATACAAGCACTGGGTATAGTCAGAAGCGCGGGAGGGTGAGAGAATTCACCAGAGCCAGAGCGGGGAGCAGAGCAGGCAGAAGGACTGAAGTACACTGCTGAGGGGAGCAGCGGGCAGTAGGAGAGGTCTGTCGCGCCATGTGGGACCCTCGCCGGTGGCCGGGGATCGAACCAGTGCTGCAGAGGCTGCAGGCAGCTTCGCAGCCCAGCGCTAAACAGCTGTGCCACAAGGGGAGGCCCCAGAGAAAAATCTTTTCAATGACCCATAAGCCCCTACACAATCTGCATGCCCTGATCATTCTGTTCTTACCACACATGCTCTAGTCTTTGGGCTGCTGGTGTGGGAATGCCCTTTTCTCAGATATGTGAAGAGTTCAATCTCTCACCTTCTATAAATCCTTGCTTCACTTTCTCACGGAAATCCATCCTGTCAACTATACTTAAAATCACACTAATCTCCCCAAACCCACTCCCATGTTCTGTTTTCATGACATGCCAGGACGTCAGTATTGGACTAGCATAAAGGGAGGAGGTAAGGGCTTGTGAGAATGAGACTAAAGATTCTAGTTCTCCTATGGATAGGTATCCTTTCTCCTCTTCCAAGATAGTTCATATTTCCTGAACTTCATGGCACACTCACGCTTTGATCAGATTATCTGCACATACCTAAATAAATAGAATCAATGAGGTGGAGCAAGGCCAGAGGCAGTGGCAATATTCAGTTTCAGTTAGGCAATTATAAATACGATGCTGGGAACCAAGCTTTTAGGAGAACATAGGAAGGAGGGTCCCACTCCCAGGGAGGACTAGTAAAAGATATGCAAACTATCCTAGTAGGCTGGAATTCAAATAAAGGCTCTAACTGGGAAACTGGCATAAAAACCTCAAGAACAGCTAAAAGCTGTTGCAGAGACTGGTCAAACAGCAAGGGTTATGAAGTGCATGATCAGTTCAGAGGACTGGGAAGTCAAGAGCAGAGGATATTGGATTTCTGGGAATGCAACTAATTATAGTGCACCAAACTGTAGGTTTGAAACTACTGTATTTTAAGATAACTTGGAAGCATAGTGTTTGGCATGGAGAAAGCCCTATTGGCTAGTTACTAAAACCAAGAATATGTATTGTTCTTTCAAACTCTGAAGCAAGTTTATTACAACCACTTTTTAGGTCTAAAGCTTTGTCTTCATTGAAGGTTCTGGAAGCTAAATCCCTTATCTGCCTAACAATTTAAGGCTCCTGGTCCTTGTCTATAGCCATCTGTTTTAGAAACAAGTTAATAACCAATACATCAAATAAATCAGAAAAGGCCAGTACAATCTAACTGCAAGACATCTGCTTTGGGAATGAAAAATGCCATTCTGGTACAGACTACAAGGTTTGAATCATCTAATTGTACTGGAAACTGATGTTATTATATGCTGAGATTTTAGGTTTAATTCCACTAAAACCACTATTTTCAGAATGTTCATTTTTTTTAGGTGCAGTTCTTGCAATTAACAGAACTTTTTGACTATGTGCCTTCCAAATAAAAATGGGTGGAGTGTTAGGGAATTCAAATGACTGCAATACGTCTTTACAGCTCTAACTCCCTTGCTCCTAATCTTAAATAGCGAGTTAGTACTATAGCCTTTCCTACCCATCCCACATATATCCATCCAATTGATACTAAAGTTCAACTTGTCACCCTCGTGTTCTGGAGCATTCTTTGCTCAGTCTCTTAACTAAATTTATCTTCACATCTGAGGTGATTTGGATTTAAATTTGTTCAATTTCAGATAAACCTTTATAGTACTTCATCTCTGACTTCCCCATTTTCTTGGGATCTAACACGCTGACAAAGGACAAGCCAGTATTTTACCTTTGACCTCATTGGCAGGAGCCTAATATAGTGCAATATATCAAGTGGACACACACAAATATGGTTGGGATTTTATCAACTAGGGAAACAAATGTTACAGGATTGATGAGCAAAAAAGGACAAACAAAAAAATCAGGAAATGCGGTCAGAGGGCTCCAAAGCAAATTGCTTATTTCACAACCCAGCCTTGTTTTGTAGTGGTTTGCCATCTTTGAGGAAAGGGTAAAGACTTCCAAGTTTTGTGCAAGGCCCTAGTCTTTCACCAATCATTAAATATTTACCGTAAAAACAAGTAACAAAAATAGTTTATTAGAAGGTTCCCAGTAGAATATGAAAGGGGAATCATGGATTGAGGCTTAAGGTCACCAATACCAAATATTTCTTCATGGGTAATTCACCTGCACCAGCACAAATTGCTAGTTCCAGATATCACTCTGATGATTCTTTAGAGCTGTAAATCCATAAAATAGTGCCTCCCCCTCCCTGGTGGCACAAGGGGTGAAGTGTTAGCACTATGAAGTGATCCAGCCACTGCAGCATGAGTCCCATCACCAGCAGGGAAGTGACCCACATTAAGACCTCTCCAGTTTTACCCTCCGCTCCCCCCTCTGGTGTATTTCAGTCTGTCTGTTCCCCACTGTCTCTGGTGAAACCTCTCACCCCAAGAATATATATATCTGGCCTGCACCCCAGCTCTTGTACGCATAATAAATCTTTAGTCATAAAATAACACAGATTCTATCAGTCACTGTTTTATACACCCTTTCTGCCCATGAACGTCTTATCAAAATTAGGTCTAAGGCTTCACAGCCTTTTTTCCCCAGGTACTTGGGCATTTACAACCAAAATGAAAACAATCATGCTAAATTAGTTTTTCCATTTTTTTTTGGTTTCTGCCTTGTCTGCTGCATTAAGCTTTGAACTTGAAATCACCCATTCCTGTGACTAATTATTTCAACTTAACTGTCCTCAGGTTTCCATTAATCCATACAAGGTCTATTTTAATAACGCATTTGCTAAAGGTTTTATTGGCATTGTACTACTTGATGCATGTATGATCATTGTATAGTCCACTGTTAAGTATAATGTGCAGATAACCCAAAATACTAGGTGCTGTATCCATGATTGCACCAACATTGTTTTAATGTGTTCGCAAGCATTTAAGAAATTTTATATGCCTCCTTAATACTCTGAAGACTATAAACTATAAAAACGTAGGTAAATATTTTAGGAAAAACCATGACACATAGAGCCCAACCACCTTAGGCTTGATCAGATGTTATTACTATTGGCATTAAATCCATTCTGCACCAATATTTTAACCCAGTTTTATTTTGTCAGTCATTTGTTCCATACCTTTAATTCCACAATTGTGAGTATAATTTCTTACTTAGCTTTAATTACCATTATGGATTGATATTTAAACAGGGGAGAATTTATGCAGAACAATGTTGATTACAAGTGTCCTTGATGGAAAATAAAAAAAAAAAACACCCTATTAAACATACATTTTCACATACATTTTTGCACTTGAAATAGAAGCAGATATAGGAAACAACCTACTGCTATGACAGCAGGGAATGATGACATTAAAGAGCTAGAATCTAATAAAATATTAATCTGGACTCGATGCTGGTTCATAATCTATCAGCTAACCAATCAGTCCTCTTGATTTCTCTTTCCAAGTTTGTAAAATGAAGAGCTTTTCCTGATCACCAGTTTTTCATACAACAGACAAGTTTATCTCGTGGCACTAGCCCTAGAAAAGGAAAAACAGTTGAGATTTACTAAGCTATTAACATTGAAAGATCTTAGAACAATTTCTGAAAATATTCTTGTCCTTTAATGGTCTTATCTCAGAAGCCAGATCCGTTTAAGTTTTCTCAACAGAAATTCAGGTTCGGGATAGGGTCATCACAGATAAGACCAAGAACAAGATACTGAATAATGGTTAAGAAAAATATCTTTAACTCACAGAAATGGCGACATGGCAGCAACTTCCTAGCAAGCTGGTCTCCTCTTCAATGGGCAGGCAGCAAATCCCTCACTATTGAATAAAGAAAATCCGCTAAAGTGAGATAATATTATATGGCCTAACATCCACCCACAAGATTCATAGCCGAACAATCCTGTTATAAAAACAAATCAATAAATTCCCCCCCCCAGTGGTCTTATCTCAGAAGCCGAATCCGTAAGAGCTTTTCTTCAGGTTATCAGCTTCGGGATAGGTTTCATCATTGATCAGACCATTTTCCCCCTGAATTATGTTACAGTGACGTTTATTATAAACTTAAGCAACATTAAAGGCTAACACTATAGCAAATCTTACTTACTTGAAATAAACCTGCTAGCCAAAGACATCCAGACCAGACCTTCATGAATATTCATCAAACCCCATGATTCTATTGAAGGACAAAAAGGAATTTTCTTTAGGTACTCTATTAGGTATGACCCAAACATTTGCTAAATCGAAGACTATACTAAACCAACACATACCTTGGAAGATCCTCAGTTTTTAACCAAGTCATTTTACAGCAAATATCCTCCCACGTCTTCGAATTCTCCTGTGTATCTAATAAAAAGGACCAAATTTCAACTTAGGTGTCATATTCTAGTCTTGTATAGCAACAGGTTTATTTCTCCAATTGAAGTGCTAGCAAAGGCACGTACCTTACAATTTCCAAGCATCAGCTCGGCTACACGATGGAGAGCCATTGTTCCTGCGGGGAACAAAATATACTCAAAACCCTCCCTCTTTCGTTGATCCAATTTGCACACAGCGCCACCTGGGCACAGGAACAAATCAATCTCACTTAAGGCCAGCGCCTGTCCATTCTGCAAAAAATAACCTTTGTTCTGGCGACAGCAGACGTTCGCCTTGAAAAAGGCCTCTCGCTCCAAGTTAAAACTAATTCCCCGCCTCAACTACTGGAGTTGTGGCTGCTTCCCTGCCGCCGCTCAGGCGCAGCCGGTGGGGTTCAGAAGCACAGCAGCGCGCACCGCCGGGGGCCATCACTGCAGCCTCCTCATGTCTAAGCTCGCGGCCAGCCGCCCCCGAGACTCAGGACATGCGGACGGCAGACTGTGCGTTTCTCACATTTAAGTTTTCAACGCAGGGCTTTAAGCTCCAATCACAACTCTTTTTACAATTCTACAGGAGCCCGACTTCCGCCTGCGCACCCACATTCCCTCGCGAACCCACCCGCGACGTTCACTCACCTCAAAGAGACGCAACCGCTCCACCGCCGGACGGAAAAGACCGAACTGCGTCGCCAGCGGTTCCCTATATAGTCGCTCCTGTGTCAGAACGAGGCCGCTCCTCCCCCTCGCTTCTATTGGACGCGACAGGAAGGGGGCGTGGCCACTTCTGAGGGACGCGAGCGAGAGCGTGCGCGGCGGCTCTTTTCATTAGCGCGGGCTCGTTCCGGGGCGTGGTGCGCGCGCCGCCCGCCCGTCGCGCTCCGCCTTCGTCGCCCGCGCGCACTCGCTGGCGCGCCGCGCTCGGGGCCTGCCCAGTCTGGCCCTACGTGGCGTGGGAGTGGCGCCAGAATTCAAACTACCAGCCGCGCTTGAAGGCGAGGCTGACGCGTGCTCCGAGCCAAGTCCGCGCAGGACGTACTGGGCGGCTCTGGGCGGGCAGTGGACCTAAGTTTCGCAGCGCTGGGCGACTTGGGCTAGATGAGCCCACGGAGGACCGGAGCTGGCCGGTTGTCTGGCGCCTGGCGGGAGTGGACGCCCCGCGGCCGCCGCCGAAGGAGTGGGCGGGCTCCGGCCGTGGCACGCCCGAAGGCGAAATTGGCGGGCAGGAAGGCTCGGGGGAAGAAAGTCCGCGAAAGCGTGGCGCCTCGTCGCCCGTGCGCTGCGAGAACACCGTGCCTTGCGGGAGAGCCGGAGCCGGGGCGCGCGCCCACCCTCGCGCACGCCTCGCCAGCAGCCCTTAAGGTCTCCCCGAGATAGCAAACCCGAGAGGTAAATGCTGTACCCCGTTTGGCGGAGGAGCAAACTGAGGCTTAATGAGGCAGCTAAGTAATTTGCCTAAGGTTACGCCACTGAAAAGCTTCGCTGGTTTTAATTTCTTTGTGCTGAATTTTTGATAATGAATGCAGGCGAAAGATTCATGTGAGAAATAGCCCAGAATACCCTAGCACACATGACGTTGGAGCATTGCAGCATTTGAATATCCCGGTCTTCTTCATAGCTCTTTTTATTAATCAAAACTGTATGTGTGCGTTTCGTTGTCCACATGTCTGAGGGGTACTTAGTTGTGGACATCAACTGTTTACTTTCTGCCTTAAAACAGTGCTTGGGCCCATAAGTATTGTCCATAAGTATTCCATACTTATGGAATTGTCCATAAGTATTCTTGAATGAATAAATGAACAGATGCGGTGACATTTAGAAAATTAAAATGAAGACTCAATTCGTATTAAATTATTGCGAGAAGCAGATTTCTATAACAGGAACCTAAATGATTAAATAATTACTTGTCTGGGCATCATATAGATTTTAAAACATCATTTTGTAATGTGCAATGTAAATTTGCATATTCATAGTAAGAAACCAGAGTAGTGCAAATGGATAAAAAGCAAAGTAAAAGTTCCTTTCCTGGGACTCTTCTCAGCAGTTCAGTTTTCCAGCAGTAAATACTGTTAACAATTTTTGAAACTTTCTACGTATGTACAAATATGCATACATATATTTTTCACATAAAAATAAGATCTGGGCCTCTCTTGGCACAGGGTTGTCTCAGCAATATCAAGCAATAGCCAGCCACTGCAGCACACATTGGATCCCTGGTTAGAGAGCTAACTCACAAGGCACAGCACACCCTCTCCTGCCTCACCCGCTGCTCCCCTCAGTAGTGTATTTCAGTAGATCTGCCTATTCTGTTCCCCACTCTGTCTCTGGTGGATCCTCTCACCACCCCCGCACCCTACACCTCTGGCCTACACCCCAGTTCTTGTATGCATAAATAAAATAAATCTTTGAAAAAAAATAAGATCTGTGTACTCTTCTGCAAATTGCCTTGCCCCTTCATTAATATATCAGGTATCTATCAGTATATGTAGATGACCTTATTCATTTGTGTAACACTCAGTTGGATATATCATAATTTATTTCACCAACTTCCAAGTTTTCACCATTTCAGACAGTGCTGGAGTGAGTTTTAATGATTTTGTAAGATTTACAAAATTTCTAGATTGTGTTCAATATTGCTTATTGTCCTTACCTTTTTTCCACTCCCATAAAAAGACTGTTGTGATTATATTTTAAAGTGTGCTTTGCTGATTGAAAAGCATGTATAAGTAGGATGCAGATATTACACAACTGAAATTGAGAACTATTACTCTTTCATATCTATGAATTAATGTTGTGCTGAAGATCCTCAAAATTACCCGGTCAAAAGCAGTATGAAACAATGACTCTCTACCCTAAGTTACCAATTGAATTACTTGGAGAACTAAAATATCACATTTCTGGGCCCCCACCTGGAACTACTAAAGCTGAATCTCCAAAGTGGAACCCAGGAATCATCATTTTATTTATTTATTTTTAATTTTATTTTTATTTATTTTTTATTTTATACATTTTTTTACACCATTTTTCATTTTTGCACAATGTTTGCATTTTCATCTTGGTTATAGTCCCCATACAATTCCCTCCCCCCTTGTTTTGATCCTACTCCCTCTCCCCCACCCAGTGTGTCTCTGGTTTATAGTTGCTTGTTGATTTTGATTTTTAGTTTATTATAATTAGGTTTTTTCCTGGTCCCTTATTTAGGTTTTCTAAATCCTGCTATGAGTGAGACCATCCGGTATTTTTCTTTTTCTTTCTGTCTTATTTCGCTGACCATGATCCCTTCCAGCTCCATCCATGTTGCAAATTGCATGAGTTTATCTTTTTTGAGGAATCAACATTTTATTTTATTTTATTTTATTTTTTAAAAGAAATGGAAAGACATTGCTTGCTTATGGATTAGAAGAATTAACATTTTTTTTTTAAAGATTTATTTATACAAGCACTGGGTGCAGTCAGAAGCGCGGGAGGGTGAGAGAATTCACCGGTGCCAGAGCGGGGAACAGAATAGGCAGAAGGACCGAAGTACACTGCTGAGGGGAGCAGCAGGCTGCAGGGGGCAGCAGGAGAGGGCTGCGCGCCATGTGGGCCCCTCACCCAGCAGCCAGGGATTGAACCGGCACTGCAGAGGCTGCGGGCAGCCTTGTAACCCAGCGCTCAACTGCTGTGCCACTGAGGAGGCCCAGGAATCAACATTTTAAACAAGCATTTGGGGCAATGTTGTCTAACAGGAATATAATGTGAATCACAAAGCAAAGTACACATGTAATTTTTGTTTTTTAAAGATTTCTATTATGCATCAGTGGCTTGCCATAGCTTGATAGTGCTGAGACGTTAACCCCTGCACCACCAGGGAGGTCCTACATATGTAATTTTAAAAATTAGTAGCTACAGTTTTTAAAAAGTGAAAAGTATCAAGTGAAAACATTTTATCTAGTCCAATATAACCAAAATATTTTCATTTCAATATATGATCAATATATTATTGAGATATTTTGCAGTGTTTTGTTTTTTTTTTTTTTACTCAATCATTGAAATCCAGTGTGTACTTTACACTCACAGAACATCTGAGTTTTACCATATACATTTCAAGTGTTCCGTGGCCACAGGCTGAGTCTACTTGTATCACAGCACATGTTTAGGGTGTTTCTCATATATGCAGAAGTTTGAGTGTTACCGTAAGTGGGGTAGTACATATCTAACCAGGTTTTTTTTTTAAACCTTCTATATTATTTTTCACACATAAACCAATACGTTAATCCATACGATGCAAAACAAAATTAATCCATGGGGGCCTTCGTGGTGGCGCAAGGGGTTAAGATGCAGCCTATGAGATTATTCACAGCCACTAAGGCAAGAGCTCCATTCCCGGCCAGCCAGGGAGGAGACCCACATGGTGCAGCAGACCTCTCCTGACTTGCCCGCTGCTCCCCTTAGCAATGTATTTCAGTCAATCCGCCTGTTCTGTTCCCCACTCTGTTTCTGGTGAATCCTTTCACCCCCCGCACCTGTGGCCTATTCCCCAGTTCTTGTATGCATAAATAAATAAATCTTTAAAAAAAACAACAAAAAGAATCCAGAGACTGATTATTGAGAACTCTGTCCTCCAGTGAATTGAGTGTTGACTATGAAGGCAGCATACCAGTCATTCAGGGTGTTTATTTCTTCAAGGAGCATGAAAACATACTGAGGAATGAAGCCATCAGTCAAATTGCTACCAAATATTTGCAGTGATTTAAGACAGACCATCTATATGTCAAAACTGAAACTGAAAATGTCTTTGAAGGGCTTCGCTGGTGGTGCAAGGCATTAAGACACAACACTATGAAACTATCCGTAGCCACTGCAGAACCAATTGGATCCCCGGCCAGGGAGCAACCCACATGGTGCAGCAGACCTCTCCTGACTTGCCTGCTACTTCCCTTAGCAGTGTATTTCAGTCAATCTGCCTGTTCTGTTCCCCACTCTGTCTCTGGTGAAACCTCTCATGCCCCATGCCTCTGGCCTGCACCAGTTCTTGTATGCATAAATAAATAAATCTTAAAAAAAACAAAATGTCATTGAAGAATGTGGCATACTGAAAATAAATTCTCTTTTTCTGTAACAAACTTCCAGATAAGATTATAATTTTAATCATCTTGGGGGAAAGAAGTGTTCACTGAGCCCCTTGTGCAATGCAATGTGCTTCAGAGAGAGCTACACAAAACCAACATCCTTGCCCTTCCTGAAAAAGTTTATAATTTAGTAAGAAATGTTTACCCAACTTTAAACACCTCTCCTGTAAAAATTAGTCATAAAAGATTTTTGGATAGGATCATAATGTGAACCAAATAGTATCTTAGGAAATGTTTGAAGGGAATGACAAAAGCAGAGTTTAGAAATTAGTGCAATCATTTGGATAAGATACTTTGATGGACACTACTTCACTTTTGGTCATGGAAATGAAAAGGAAGAGAACAGCACATGGTAAGAACCTTGGTGATACTAGTTTCTGTGTGCATTGGATCATGTAATGTATTAGAGACTAGGAAAGTGTGGCAAGGACATCTTACTTGATTAACATTCCGTAGTCTTTCTGACCGTAAACTCATAATCATGTTGTCAGGGACTATACTGTTGTGTTAAAGGAAGAAATAGTTGGATGTGATGATACGTGGAGAAGCCTGGGCAGCCAAGAGAATGGCAGTCCCATGGACAGGATGAGGGAAGTCAGGATGAGTGAAGTTGCTACTTTGCAACAGGGAAAAGCTTCAGTTTTGGTTGTGTTAAATTTGGGGCAGAACATTTAGTTACCCTAGTCAAGTGAGCTATCAGAAATGTAGAACTTGGGCTTCCCTGGTAGCGCAAGGGGTTAAGACGCAAGCTATGAAGCTGTCCGCAACCACTGTAGCACAAGTTCGATCCCTGCCCAGGGAGCTACTCACATGGTGCAGCAGACCTCTCCTAACTCACCTGCTGCTCCCCTCAGCAGTGCACTTTGGTCAGTCTGCCTGTTCAGTTCCCCACTCTGTCTGGTGAATCCTCTCACTCCCCACACCTCTGGCTTGTGCCCCAGTTCTTGTATGCATAAATAAATAAATCTTTAAAAAAAATGTAGAACTGAAGCCCAATAAAAATGTCAGGACTACAGACGAACCATTTGATAAAAATATAAAATGTGAATGAAGTCATGTGCATAGATGAGTATGGACAAGAAAAAAAAAAGCCAACAGCTGTGGTCTGGAATTAGTACCATAGTGTGTACAGAGATCCTGCATTAGACAACCTTTGAAAACAATCAGTACACTTAAGTTTCTGGTTAGATAATGGACATAAGAGATAAAAGTTCAGTATCACAGTTTTTGGCTACATCATGGAGGAAATAAGTTTGCTACATAAGTACTGTAAACACTTAACTTATTCCAAAACAAAAACAACAACCCAACCTTCAAATATAATTCAGGAATACTATCTCAGTGCAATGTTCTTTCCTAAGTATCAAAACTGAATGATTAGAAAACTCCGTTTGATGCAGAACAAACAATTGTGACTTGAAGAAAATCTTCTAAATATTCCATGAAATAGGAAAGTATTAAGATCGTGGAACAATGAAGTTAAAGAGCTGAATTAGGAGGGCAATCCTGTATGTGTGGAGACTTCAAGGAGGCCGCTTGATACATGACTCTGACTTTCAGAAGAGAGGTCAGGGCTTTAGTGTCACTGGCATGAGGAAGGTATTTAAAGCATGATACTGAGTGAGATCATCAGGGAAAGAGTATAAATAAAGTGGAGAAAGTCTAGGACAGAGCCTTAGAACACTACAGACGTTAGAGTTCCAGGAGGAAATACGAGCAAAAGTGACCCTGCCAGGGGAATACTGGAGAGTGATAGCTCTTAAATGAATTTTCAGGGAATTAGTTGGGCGTAATGCTTCTGAAAGATCAAGTAAGATAACAGAAAGGACATGGATTGGCAACATGAAAGTCACTAGTGATCTTATAAGCACAGTCTTAGTGGAATAGCACATGGCGGGAGCCCAGTTGAGAATCAAAAGTGAGGTGGGTAGCAGAAATGGGTCAGTAAGTAGCTAGAGAGGACATAGGTTGACACTGCTTTCGTAAGTGGAATCTGTTAGGGCATGCTTATATATTTACAGGACTGATTTAGTAGAGGGGAAGCTTTTTTTTTAGATGAAACAATTGTTTCTTTTTCTTTTTTTTAAGATTCATTTATTTATTTATACAAGCACTGTGTACAGTCAGAAGCGCAGGAGGGTGAGAGAATTCACCAGAGCCAGAGCAGGGAGCAGAACAGGCAGGACTGAAGTACACTGCTGAGGGGAGCAGCAGGGCTGCAGGAGAGGTCTGGGCGCCATGTGGGACCCTCGCCCGGGGGGGCCGGGGATTGAATCGGTGCTGCGGAGGCTGCGGGCAGCTTCTCAACCCAGCGCTCAACCACTGGCCACCGGGAAGACCCTAGAGGGGAAGCTTTATGAAAAAATAAAGGAAAAAATTACAGGAACAAAATCCTTGAGAACACAAGAGGAGATCCTTTCCAGAATACAAGTGAGGTCTTTGATTGGAACAGGGGCACTTCATCTGTTTAATCGATTAAAAGAACAATAGAACAGGTGTTTTGAAGGGTAGTCATATACAACTTACTGAACTTATGCTGCATCAGAGCATGCTTTTTTCTTCTTCTTACAGTGTGTGTGTCACATGACATCTGACCAACCCCTCTGCTTTATGTATGTTACCTGTGGGAAGGGGTGTCCTTCACCTGTGTCAGTTTCATGGCGAGAAGCTCCGGCCATGGGGTCCGACACTCTTACTATGAAGTTGATCTGGCTCTGTCTCTTTGTGTGAATAAAATGTTGCTCCTCCAAGTACCTGAGTTGCATATTTTTGGCAACTCTGACTTCTGCAAAGACTGCAGTAGGTTGACGTCTTGATGTTGCTGGGCCTGGTGCTAGGCAACAGCTGTCACTTATTTTACAGTTTGGTGCAATGAACAAGGTTGCTAACAAAGTACAACATCATATGGTGGAGAGGAGTGGGGCTCATCAGTCTAGCCATCCCGGGGTGGTGCCGGTTCTTTAGGAGGATGATGGACTGACTCAGTTATTGGTCTTCCTCTCACCAAATGGGGTTGACTGAGTTGTAGACAATGTGTCAACAAGGAGAAACTCTTGTGATGAGTAAGGGCAGAAGTGTAAGATTTGGATCTTTAAAAAAAAAATTCAGAAAATGATCTTGTTTTCTGGTCACCTTCCCTCTCCTACTTCATCTTCTAACTCCCATGTGGCAGGGGTCTCAGAAAACACGGAGGGAAATCAAAGGCCCCTTTGTAGGAAGATCTTTCTCATATAGGTCACTTAAAAAAGCCTCAAGTAAGATCTGTTTTCAGTCAGTACAAAACTACCGATAGTGTTGCTAAAAATGAAACTGATGAAATGAGATCCTCTATGAACAAAATGCAAAAACTGAAAGATAGACATGGGCAGAGATCAGGGGAATCTTATGTGACTTTGTTGGTGCACCTGTTTGACAGGGAGTTTTTCAGACCCAAATATCACAGTCTAGTACAGTTGCAGGAACCTAACCACAGACCCCTTGCTGCGGTATGTATTTTGCCCCCTCCAACAGGAAACCAACAGGACACAGACAAGCCCATTTTTTTTTTTAAGATTTATTTATGCATAGAAGAACTGGAGTGTAGGCCAGAGGTGCAGGGGGTGAGAGGATTCGCCAGAAACAGAGTGGGGAGCAGAACAGGCGGATCTACTGAAAAGCATTACTGAGGGGAGTAGAGGGCGAGATAGGAGAGGTCTGCTGTGTCATGTGGGTTAGCTTCCTGGCGGGGGATCAAACTCTGACCGCAGTGCGATTGCATGATAATGCTGAGACTGAACCTCCACGCCACCAGGGGGGGCCTCCCTGTTGCTTTTGATCTTAGTTGCAGTGAGTAAGAAAGTAGTATTCCCAACCATGGGGACTTCTTGAAGATTAAGACGTCCTGCAAAACCATAAAGTCGGAACTACATTTTAGGCAAAGGCCTTAAATACTTGACTATATAAGCCTGACTCAGGGGATGTGGACAGTGCAGTGGAAGGCTTCAGTGGCAATGGTCTCCCCAATGGAAAATGTCATTATCCCTACTGTTTGTTGTCTTCTGAAATGCCTGTGAAGGAAGTAATGGGAAAATTCTATTGAAACATCTTCTTTGCAATGAAAACAATAAAATGATTACAACAGTTTCCAACAACTTGGGCTGAACAGATAGAAAACCAACAACAGGAAGCCATTACAAGGGGGTCACAAGGGTAATCCAAGGGATGACAAAGAGGGAGAAAGCAGCAAACAGGATCAAAGCGATGTGGCTTTGGTTGTTAAAACTGGATAGACAATGAAAACTGATGAGATCCTTATAGAAGAGTTCCATCAGTGCTATCAGATAGAGGGAGGTCCTCAAAGTTAAAGGTTAAGGCCTCAATTGCATATTCCCTGATTGGTACACAACAACTGAGATGTTCTCCATGCCACCCAAAACAAGTGACTCACTGAAGTCACCAGCTAAGGTTGTGATAGAGGACTGAAGAGCCTCAATTATCTGCTGGTGAAACAGCAGGGTGTTTATGTTATTGTTAGCTCTTATTGTGCATGTGGATTGACAAAGGAAGGTAAAAACTGACCTGGAGAAGATCCATGCTCAGGCAGGATGGGCATTAGCTATATACCTGCAGTTCTGAAAACTCTTTAGTTGGCTTAATACCAGGACTTGTCTGTGTCCTGTTGGTTATCCTATTGGTTGCTGATTTGGGACTGTCCTTTCTCGAAACCAGATCATCCTTCAGGGTCTGGTTCTTCTAAGGGCGCTGATGAATGCTGTCTCAAAGTGACAGGGAAGCTCTGCAAGCATCCACACAGATTGTTCAGGGATGCCATTGGATCCAGCTCCATCTCCAAATTTGGGGCAGATGCTGGTCCTACCAGATTTAATGTGCTTTATTATTTCCTTGGCTGAGCAAGGGCTGGGAGAGGAACTGGAGCTGTGGATTATCAGTTTTCAGAAGCATAAACATTACTTCTTTTGAAAAACTCTCATTAGAAAAAGATCAAGTGTTTCAAAAAACAAAAAAAGAATATTAACTTGGTGATTTAACTGAGAAAACAAAAACCAAATTAAAAAGATTTTAAATTACACACAAAATCGAAACACTCAAGTTTGAAGAAAATCATGTTCTACATTGTAAAATAATTAAGCTAATTGTTAATTAGATTAAATTGACAATATGTTAAATCAATAAATAATTAAAAAATATGTCTTGTGAGCAAACAATTAATTTTTTATGGTGAATATTATAAAAAATAAATAAATGAATAAATTTAACACCATATATGAAAATTCACTGAAAATGGATTAAAGACTTGGACATAGGAAATGAAACCACAAGTACTTGAATAAAAATAAAGGCAATCTACTACAGGACACCTACTACAAAAATGTATTTGGAAATATAATCCCAGCATCAAGAAAGACAAAAGCAAAAAATAAACAAATAGGACTATATAACCTTAAAAGCTCTTGTAGCTCAAAAGAAATCATCACAGAAACAAAAAGGCAAACTACAGAATGGTAAAAAATATTTGTATACCATAAATCTGACAAGGGGTTAATCTCCAAAATTTACAACATACTAACACAAACCAACAGCAAAAAACTAATGCTGCTGTTGAAAAATGGGCAAAGGATCTCCACAGACATTTCTCAAAGTAGACATTGGCCTGTAGACATATGAAAAAATGTTCTACATCACTTATTGTGGGATTTATTTATTTATTTTTTAAGATTTATTTATGCATACAAGAACTGGGGTATACAGGCCAGAGGTGGGGGAGGTGAGAGGATTCACCAGAGACAGAGTAGGGAACAGAACAGGCAGACTGACTAAAATACACTGCTGAGGGGAGCAGTAGGTGAGTCAGGAGAGGTCTGCTGCGCCATGTGGATAGCTCCCTGCTTGGGGATCGAACTTGTGCCGCAGTGGCTGCAGATAGCTTTGTGGGTTGCATCTTAACCCCTTGCGCCACCAGGGAGGCCCTATTGTAGGATTTAAATCACACTGAGATACCAACTCATCCCTATGAGAATGTCCCATGAAATGGCCTGGGTGAGCAAGGAGCAGGCCAGCTGACAACAGCTGACAGTGCTCAGGAGAAGCCACTGAGAGGACACCATAGTAGCCAACAGAAACCATGTGAATGTCAGGCAGGTTAGCACCCAATGTGGGACCACAAAGCCCCCGGAGTGGGTGCCAGATATGGAGTGAACCTGCCACAGGGGCCGCGTGTTCATGAACCCAATTGTGAACTCAATTACTCTCAGTTGTGTTCTAGTTATTACATAGGGTGCTCATGTACAGCTTGAATATGAGCTCAATTAACATAATCTCCACTGTAGTTATTACACAGGTGCTCAGGCAGCACTCAATTGTGTACTGAATTAAGGACAGCTATATTGTAGTTATTACACAAGGTTTATTAGTTAACAGATCTTGGGGCTGGGTCTCAACCAGGACAGTAGGCCTCTCTTTCTGAAGGGAATTTCATTCCAGGCTTTTTTTTTTTTAAGATTTATTTTTGCATACAAGAACTAGGATACAGGCCAGAGGTGTGGGGTGAGAGGATTCACCAGAGACAGAGTGGGGAGAAGAACAGGCAGATCAATTGAAATACACTGCAGAAGGGAGCAGTGGCGAGACAGGAGAGGTCTGCTGTGCCATGTGGGTAGCTCTCTAGTGGGGGATCAAACTCATGTAGTAGTGGCTGGCAATAGCTTGATAGCCTGAGACTTTAACCCCTGTGCCACCAGGGAGGCCCCATCAGGACCATTATTACGAGGAACTACAACAACCTGCCTCTACTATTTCTTTTTTTTAAAAGATTTATTTATTTTATTTATATAAGCACTGGGTACAGTCAGAAGTGTGGGAGGGTGAGAGAATTCACCAGAGCCAGAGTGGGGAACAGAACAGGCAGACCGACGACATACACTGCTGAGAGGAGCAGCAGGCGCAGCATGAGAGGTCTGTGCGCCATGTGGGACCCTCGCCACTGAGCGAACCTGCGCTGCAGAGGCTGCGGGCAGGGGAGGCCCTGCCTCTATTATTTCTTAACCCCCTTGAAGCTCATCTGTGGGCAAAAGGGGTATATCAACTTCATTTTATCTCATTAAAAAAATCTACTTTGCTAACTATAGTATATTTCCTTCTCCAGGCCCACTCCTCAACCACCTTCGTCCTGCTTTGTGCTGTTGGAGACTCACCTAACTGAATGTATTCTCTTATCCTTTGGCTTCCTGTTGGTTTGGGTTGATGGAAAATCCCAGGAGACCAGAGAGAGGAGGAAGTTGCTGTTCACCTCCACCTAAGGGATAGTTTCTGTTCAGGTAGACTTCTCTACCCCTCTCTTTTTTTCTTTGCCCCTTCAGATCCAAGGGTAATAAAGCTCATGTAGGTCCAGAATGCTGTTCTATACTTTGGTTTTCCTATCTTGTAAATAGCCTGTTTATTCAAATTTTCTCACATTATTTATATGTTTTCTGTTAGGACCCCAGGTAATATTTACCTAAAAAATTCTGTTGAATAAGCTAAGATTAAAGGCACTAAAGATTATACATGCATATCTATATTTGAAGATAGATGTCAAATATCAGCTATGATTTGTACTTCTGTGACCAGTAGAAAACTGTCATGAATTAAAAAGGCCTAAAAGACCCACAAACAAATGTAATGCGTGAATCTTGATAAACTGCAGTAAAAAATATTGATTAAAAAGACATATTTTTTGGCCATTAAGAAATCTGAATTTGGACTGGGTATTATATAGTACTAGGATTGTAATTTTCTTAAATATATTAATTTTATTATTTATGAGGAGAACCTCCCTGTTCTTATAATATACATGCTGAAATATTTTGACTTGAAAGCTCATGATGTCTATAGTGGTCATATGATTCAGATATTCACCTATATTTTGTGTATTTGCTTAATTCCTTATATGAAGTACGGCAAATGATTCAGCAATACGTGTATGAGAGACACACATGGACATATGTGTATTTTATCATATTTTCTCTCCCCTGTTACACACACATACAAATGGTATATATTGTTAACAATTATTGAATCTGGGTGCATATAAGGGTATTCATTGAATTATCTTTTCAAATTTTCTAAATGTTTCAAAGAAGGGGTGGGTTATGAAAGGAAACCCTGGAGCATGGGAAATCCCTGTGGTACAGTATGGCAATGACAATTATTTGTCCCCCAATATCTATTTTCTCCTTCTTCCTCTTTTTTTTTTTTAATAACAGAACTCTGAATTTATTTGGGGTGACAAAGTCTCCTGCTACCTTACATTTCCTATCTTCCCTTAAATCTGAGCATGCTCATGAGATTAATTTCTAGCCAAGAAGATTTAAGTGGAGGTCATAGTGCAGGATTTTGGGGAAGGCACCTTAAAATTGAGAGTGCTTACCTTTTTGCCATCAGTCTTTTTAGTACTTCTTTCTACTACCAGGGATGTGGATACAATGACAGGGCTCCAGAAAATATTTGGGCCACAAAGTGACCTACAGGATGGAAGTCACGGGCTAGGATGGAGCAGCAGAAATAAAGAAATCTGGGTCTTTGATAATTATTGTTTTAGTTCATTTGGGCTTTTCTAACAACATCAGAGAAACTGGGTGGCTTATAAACAACAAACATGCATTTTTCACATTTCCAGAGGCTGGGGAATCCAAGAACGAGGGCCAAGAGATTTAGTGTTTGGAGAGAGTCCACTTCGTGGTTCATAAACTGCATCTTTTCACTGTGTCCTGACATGATGGAAGGGGCAAGGGTGTTTACTCAGGCCTCTTTTATAATCGCATTAATCCCATTCATGAAGATTCTGCCTTCATAACCTAATCACTCACCAAAGGCTCCTCATCTCCTAATACTATCACATTGGGCATTAGGTTTCAATATAATGAATTTCTCTATGTGTGTGTTTGTGTGATGGTTAGAGGGGGCGCTGTACACATATTCAGTGCATGGAAACTGTGCCTACAATATCAGCCCTGGACTGTCAAACTCTGGGTTTCTGATATGTGTGAGAAAAAGTTTTATTTTGTTTAAACTAGTCTTAATTACTTTTTTCTCCTATGTAATGAAGGCTAAGCCCAACTGACGCAAAGGGAAACAATATGAACAAGACAAAGCTCTTTAATACATACATGTCATTCTGATGAGAATGGGGAAATTGGCTTGAGCAAGTGCAAAATCTGGATTGAAAAGCTAAGGGGTAAAGTATAAGCTCTAACTTTTTTGCAGTTCACGTAAACCATATGGAGACAAATCTGATGGAGTTGTTTCTTAGAATATTTTATATATTAAGAGACAAGTCTACTGATCTTTATTCAATTAGAAAGATGAAATGGGATAATGCAGTTAGGTCCCAACTGTATTTCTGAATATGTCAAATTTTTACTAAGTTTCAAGGTCCAAACTTACTAGGAACTTAGTTGAGGCCATTTTGGCTTATTATTACCAAGCAGAGAATCTTTCTAAGCCCTTGTCAAAGGTCAGGGGCTCCTTGGTGAAGTACAGTGGGCTAGTTTCATTTCCTGACTCTTAGATTCTAGATGCTGAAGAAGGAGAACAGGTCAAGGTAGCTTTGGGGGAAAAAAAAATAAGGTGAAAGAGAATTATTTTTATTGTTCTAGTCTGTGATCCTTGACCACTTTCTTGCCCTGTCATCAGTTTTAGGAAAAATAGAATGATTGCACTAAGTATTTATAAGATACAGCCTTTTAAGACACCATAGGTGTGCATGCACAGTGACATACCAGGTAAGGACACAGAGCGAATAAAGACATCTGAAAGCCAAGAAACCTCAGGAGAAACCAACCATGCCTACATCTTGATCTTGGGATCCCAGTCTTTAGAACTGTGAGAAAAAAAATGTTGTTTAAGCCACCTACTCTGTGATGCTATTATGGCAGTCCTACCTGAAAAAGTTACTTAAAAGAGTAAAATTACATATACACACACAAACACACACACACACACACTCTTCCAAATCTTTCAGATTTTTTGTACCATTTAAAAGAGTTTTTCATTTTTCTCCCTTTAAGTTTTTGTACTAGAACCTTAAGTATAGGCGTGTTTCTTGGTTTGAAATATTTTCAATATCAACTTTTCCTTTGCGTTAAATCTCTTTAAGTGGATGCTTAAATCAAGTGGATGCTCAAGTATTTACAGCTGGAGATCTCTTACTTAGCTAAATGACGGTGGCCTGGCATTCAGGGAATGTAATGTTAGTTTTATGTGTCAATTTGACTGGGCCATGGTGCCCAGATTTATTTGGTCAAACATTACTTGAATATTTCTGTGAAAGTGTTTTGATGTGATTAACATTTAAATTGGTCAACTTTGAGTAAAGCAGACTACGCCCTCTGGAACTGGAGAGGGCTCATCAAATCTCTTGAAAGTCTTAGTGAAACAAAGATTGACCTCTTCAGAACAGAAATGAATTCTGCCAGACTGCCTTTGGGCTCCTTCAATTTATCTGGGTGCTCTTCTTCCCTCTCCCTTTTTATATCTCCCTCCCCATCTATTTCTTATCTATTTCTTGTATCTTCCTCCCCATCTATTTCTTCATCTTTATCTCGGGAGCCCAGACTGATCCATGATTTATTTCATTTCTGTTTGCTATTCTTTCTTCAGTTCCTCATTGCAACTGGGACTTTTGCCTTTATTCTTAATTCTTTCAAAACTCTGCCATAATTTTAACTCTGCTTTCAGTTGCTCACTGCTACTGGGACTTTATTTATTTATTTATTAGATAATAAATTTTATTTTTATATTCCCCACACAATTGCAGCCCCCCCATTCTGACCCCAATCCCTCCCCTCCTGCCCCCGCCCCCCTAAAAGTGTCTCTGGTTCATAGTTTTTTGTTGATTTTGATTTTCACTTTCTTATAGTTATTCATTTTCCTGGTCCCTTATTTAAGTTTTCTAGATTCCTGCTATGAGTGAGACCATCTGGTATTTTTCTTTTTCTTTTTGGCTTATTTCGCTGAGCATGATCCCTTCCAGCGCCATCCATGTTGCTGCAAATTGCATGTGTTTATCTTTTTTGAATGCTGAGTAATATTCCATGGTATATATGTACCACATCTTCTTGATCCAGTCATCTATTTTTGGGCATTTGGGTTGTTTCCAAAGCTTAGCTATTGTAAACAGTGCTGCTATAAACATAGGGGTGCAGGTGTTCTTTGGAATTGATGTTTCTGTGTCCTTTGGGTAAATACCTAGGAGTGGAATTGCTGGATCATATGGAAGCTCTATGCTACTGGGACTTTTATCTTTTATTTTTAATTTTTTTAAAACTGCCATCTCTGGTGATGTATTCCTAAGGTACTCCTTCAATTTATTTAACTGTCTGCGATTGTCATAAATTTTAGTTCCAAGTATTGTCATGCACAGTGTGTCACATTTCTTAATTTCTCTAAGACTCAAATCTGCTATAAGCCCCCACATCTATGGGATCTTTCTCATTCTATTCAGTTAGTCTATTAGTTTAAGAATGCCCATCTTATCAGAACACTAGAAGGGGCACTGGTTTTGTTAATCCAAGGTGGTTGCCAGCATCACTGGGATTACTTCTGCTATTTACTTGATGCAACTTTTCTGAAGTTAGTTCTTTAAGCCAGCAATTTTTCTTTGAGGTAAGTCAGGTGTCTCATAATGACCAAATTTTTTCTTGAGAGGAACTTTACTGTTGAACTTTGTGGCGCCTCATGTCTATCTTCTTTTGTAGGCATCCTACTGGAGTTATTTTACATGCAGATCTTCATCTAGGTGTGGATGTCTCTCTTATATGTTTAATTTCACTTCTCAACCTTGCATCTTCCCTTTTTCTTAGAATATTTTCTCTGGTCCTCTTTCCATAATACTGTCTCACTTATTCAAGGCATTAGTACCCATGACTCTCTCATAGAAAATTTGGGTTTTTAGAAAAGTCAGAGTGGAGTTGTGTCTTGAAACAAATTTAAGTCTTTATGGTGGATGAAACCAAATGTTTGACTACCTACCTAGAGTAGAGGAGGGGAAAATACCTTCAGCTGCAAGAGCAAATTAGTATCTCAGTGTATTATTTTGTCATGTGTCTTTGTACAGCATTATGTTTTCTCATTTCTTCCTTGTTTGTTTAAATGTAGATCCCTTTGCCATTATTTTTCATGATTTCTTTCCTTAGACTCCCAATTTTTCCCTGAAGAACTATATACTTTTGTTAAGAATGAAATTTGACAGCTATGACAATATGAGTACATGATACTTCAGATCTTATCTGTTCCCAATTTCAGTTTGTGTTTGATACTTAACATTTCTAATTCTTCAGCAAATATTTCTTTGTTGAATTGTCACTTCTGATTCCTTCTTTGAGTTCTTCTTTCTGTATTTGCATTTTTGTTTCCAACTCTTATCTTTGGATTTAACTATTGGTAGTTTATTTCAGTGATAATGATTATGGAGACAGTTGAGATTTTTTTTTTTTTGGTCATTTACCATACACTCAATATGGTTCTATCTAGGCCTTATTATTGGAGTGAACCTGGCAGGAATTTCTGTTACAAAGGGCTGTCCCAAGAGTGGGATCTCAGCAGGATGAGCTGGATCATCTCTTCCTGGAGCAGTAAGAAATGTCATAGTTCAGGGGCCTCCCTGGTGATTCAGGGGTTAAGACAGCCCTATCAAGCTATTGCCAGCCACTGCAGCATGAGTGTGATCCCCAGCCAATGAGGTGACCCACATGGCGCAGCAGACCTCTCCTGCCTTGCCCGCTGCTCCCCTCAGAAGTGTATTTTAGTCAGTCTGCCTGTTCTGTTCCCCACTCTGTCTCCCACACCTCTGGCCTACACCCCAGTTCTTGTATGCATCAATAAATAAATCTTTAAAAATAAAAAAAGAAATGTCACAGTTCAAGAGGTAACTGGAGTCCAGAAATCAGTAAGAACATCACATATTAGGTCTAAAGAGCAACTTCTAACCTATAAGCAGTGAATTATATAAGGATTCCATAATCAAACTGCCTGGGACACTTTCTCTCGAACTGCTGGGACACCTCCTTTCCATGGTTCAAATGATTTCTTTGCTGCCTTCTCTACTTTGCCTGCCCTTTAAATGTAGGTGTTCTCACGATTCTTTGATTCTCTTATATTATTCACTCTGCCTTTTTTCTTTTATATTAATTTGTCATTTATTTACATAATTATATAATTTTGGGAGTACAACTTCACATCCTTCACAAAAAATTTCAGTGCCAGGGTCCTGTCTTGTTCTGCCATCCTCTTCTCTCCTCCGATTCCCTCTGATAATCAGTGTATTCTTTTTTTTAAAAGTATTTATTTATGCATACAAGAATTGGGGTGTAAGCCAGAGATGTGGGGGGTGATAGGATTCACCAGAGAAAGTGGGGAGCAGAACAGACAGATCTACTGAAATACACTGCTGAGAGGAGCAGCAGGAGAGGTCTGCTGCGCTATGTGGGTCACCTCCCTGGCCTAATCGAACTTGTGCTGCAGTAGCTGGCGATAGCTTCATAGCGCTGTCTTTAACCCCTGCACCACCAGGGAGGCCCCTAATCAGTATATTCTTCACAGAATCTAAGAATTATTTTTACTGTGCTTTGCCAGTGTGTTTACTTTGGTTATTTATATTCCATAAATGAATGAAACCATCTGGTAACTGCTTTCACTTTTTGACTTCTTTCACTTAGCATCATCTCCTCAAGATCTATCCATTTTGTCCCAGAAGGCACTTTTTAAACAGTTTGGTAATATTCCATTGAGTATATATGCCAAAATTTGTTTTTTTTCAGTTATCTGTCAGTGGACATTGAGGTTGGTTCCATCGCTTAGTTATTGTGAGTAATGCTGCTATGAACATAGACGTGCATACATCTTTTCATGTTAGAAAAGTGTTTCCCAATTTTTTGGTCAAATACCTACCAGTGATATTGCTGAATCATATATTCCCATTTTATTTATTTTAAGGAATCTTCACACAATTTTCCATAGTGGCTGTACCAGATTATATTTCCATTCACTCCCCCTGAGTGATTTATTTATTTATTTATTAATTAAATATTTATTTATTTATTTATACAAGCACTGGGTACAGTCAGAAGCGCGGGAGGGTGAGAGAATTCACCAGAGCCAGAGCAGGGAACAGAACAGGCAGACTAATGAAACATACTGTGGAGGGGAGCAGCAGTCAGCTGGAGAGGTCTGCGAGCCATGTGGGACCCTCGCCGGTGGTCGGGGATCGAACTGGCGCTGCAGAGGTTGCAGGCAGCTTCTCAGCCCAGTGCTCAACCGCTGCGCCACCGGAGAGGCCCTACTCCCTGAGTGATTTAATTCATTGAGTGCCAGGCCCTATTTTAGGAGCAGAGGTTGTATAATGAATATCTCAAATAAGTCCTTGCTCTCACAGAGCTTGTGTTTTAGTGGAAAATGGAAAAAGTAAATCATCAAGTAAGGTAATTTCAGAGAATAGTAAGTACCAGTAAGAATATAAAACTGGATGATGTGCTAGTAAATAGATTTTACAGAGATCCTCTCCATGCAAAATGTGGGGTGAGATTGCGCCAAACAAAGGAAACAATTGGTATAAATTCCCCGGCAGAGGGAAGAGCTCATGGAAAATAAAGTTGGCATAGTCAAGAAACATAAAAAAAAAATTCTGGAAACATCCTACCGGGATCATATTTAGGTTGGAAGATGTCACACTCCCCCATAGTCAATGTGAACACTCATTTTCCTCTACTGTTACAGGAAGGATAGGAAGTGGATAAAATGAAAATAAAACATCTTACACTGGTTAAAAAAAAAAAAGGCCAGTGTGACTGGAGTGATTTATGAAAAGGCAGAGAATGACAGGAGATGATGTTGGAAGGAAAAAACGTTTTTGTTTTTTTTTTGAGTGTGTTTAAAAATCACTAGAGGGTTTCAGGCAGAAGAGCAACAGAATAGAAGTTACATTTAAAAATTAATTTAGGGCCTCCCTGGTGGCGCAAGGGGTTAAGACGCAACCTATGAAGCTATCCGCAGCTACTGAAGCACCAAGTTCAATCCCCAGCCAGGGAGCTACCCACTTGGTGCAGCAGACCTCTCCTGGCTCTCCCACTGCTCCCCTCATCAGTGTATTTCAGTAAATCTGCCTATTCTGTTCCCCATCTGTCTCTGGTAAATCCTCTCACCCCCAATAACTCTGGCCTGTACCCCAGCTCTTGTATGCATAAATAAATCTTTAAAAAAATAAAAAAAATAAAAATTAATTTAAAAACTTAGATTCCTTGTATGCCCAATATATTACAGAGAAACAGTTGCATAGAAGAGTATACATTAATGTGTTATTAGAAGTTGAACATCCTTTTAACTCCCACCTAGGTCAAGATACAGAATTTTGCTACCCCAGATGCCCTTTATGTGCCTTAATCACAAGCCCCTTTTAACCCTGTAAAAGTAATCAATTCCTTGCTTTTCGTTATAATTCTGTTGTGCATGTATACATTCTCTAAACATCATTTTTCTGTTCTTCCTTAGTATCTGTGGACTTCTCTGTTTCTTTATCTTTCTGCTCATATTTTATTAGTTGAAGAAATTAAGTCATTTGACCTATATAATAGTTTCTCAGTCTTATTTTTGCTGTTTGTATCCTCAGTATATTTTAGCATATTCTTGAGTCTCCTGTATTTCTAATACATTAAGACTGGACTTTTATTCAGATTCAATATTACATAATGTTGGTTGACTCTCTTTAATGATGCTGACATTGAAACTCAGTGCCTACATTTATTAGTTTTTTAGAAATAACAAAACTGTGACCTGTAAATCCTAGTTCTCAGGAACACTCGGGATGGCATAGTATAATATGACCTAATTACTTGTTTGTTTTGTTCTAATTATATACCTAATGGTCTCAGAAAAATATATTGATAAATGATACCATTAAGTATTTATCTTTCTCTATCTAATCTCACTCATATAACAGTTGTTATATGTGGTCTTCTTAAGTGTTAGCTATTTTAGCAAATATTAGGAAATAGCTCTTTGTGGTTTAAATTTCCATTTCCCTGCTGATTAGTGATGTTGTACCCCTTGGAACATGAAACTGAAAAGATTCAGTTTCCCTGGCCATTTTAAAATCAATTTTTATTTTATTTTATTTTTTTGCTATTGAACACTTTGTTTTAAAATTTTTTTTTGCGTTTGCTTTTGATGTTAAGTCCAAAAAGTTGCCAAGACCAGCAGCAAGGAATGCTCACCTATGTTTTTTTCAAGGAGTTTTATGGTTTCAGGTCTGTCCTTAATCCATGTTGAGCTCCCTTTCATATACAGTGTAAAGTAATGATTCAGTTCTATTTATTTTTTTGCATGTGATGATCCAAGTTTTGCAACATCATTTATTAATTTATTAATTTCTTCATTATGTATTCTTAGCTCCTTTGTTACAAATTAAGACTACGTATGGGTGGGTCTATTTCTGAGTTCTCTATTCAGTTCCATTGATCTATGTGTCTGTTTTTATGCAAAAACTATACTGTTTTGATTGTTATAGCTTGATAATATAGTTTGATATCAGGAGGTGTGATACCTCTGATTTTATTTTTCTTGGGAATGTCTGGCTCATGTTTATGGAACCACGACTATCTCCCTTCTCTCTAGAGTTTCAGAACTGAGACTGCAGTGTGAAACACTATCTGTGGACTTCATAAGATCATTACCAGTTTTGAGGGGCTGGGAAAGGAGAGTTCAGTCCAGAGCACTGCAGCTCTACCTGTGTGGAGCATACCAGCTAACTCCACTCATGTTTCCTCACTCAAGGGTGTGTTCCTCCACTCATTTCAATCTTTTCTCCCCAACCCCCTGATTAACTGCCAGCTTTACCATCTGCGTCCCTGTCCTGGACCACCACCTCCTGTACAATGAAGGGCAACTCTCCTTTGTGTCTCTTCTGAGATGTCTTTGATGTCAAAGAGTGTTCCAGTTTTGCCCCAAACCATGGAACTCTCTATGTATAGTGTCCCCGTGAAGATATTTCTCTCTGGAATGCCATCTTGGTGATATCCTCAGGATGAATAATCTTATCAGAATAAATGTGTTGAATGAGGGCCATTGTGGCCAGCCTACTGAGGACTTCAAGCCTTTGCACAATCCACTCACACAAAGATGTATGACCAGAGAATTCCCCACTGCTGCTGGGATGGTCTGACCATCTCCTTTCTTTTTCTTTTCTCTTTTTAAAGATTTATTTTATTTATTTATGCATACAGGAACTGGGGTGTAGGCCAGAGGTGTGGGAGGTGAGAGGATTCACCAGAGACAGAGTGGGGAGCAGAACATGTGGACCTACTGAAAAACACTGCTGAGGGTAGCAGTGGATGAGACAGAAGAGGTCTGCTGCACCATGTGGTTTAGCTCCTTGACTGGGGATCAAATTCATGCCACCCCAGTGGCTGGAAATAGCTTGATAGCCCTGAGACTTTAACTCCTGTGCCACCAGGGAGGTCCTCCCTCCTTTTTCTTATAGTAACTTTGTATATAACTTTGTATATACTTTGACCTTGATTATTTTCTGTTGCTAATTCTTATGTAATATTAATATATGTGTCCTTTTAGAAGGAGGCTGTTTGTTGCAGGATGGTTTTTCTAACTTTGTTCGAGTTTCCTATTATGTTTGTGAAGTATTAAATATTATGGTGGTTTATTTTTTTGAACACTCTGAGTTCTAGTCCACTTCCTAATTTTCCCCTAAGTCTTTTCTTGGTCTCTGTTGTCACTGTGCTGCTGTATTTGGTTCTTTTCTCAGAAGTTTTTCCTCAGTGTGTGGTTATCCTTGAAGGATGCTTTAGCTGGTTAATTTCAGAGATTGTATGTCCAAGACTACTTCATCCTCTTCATATTTTAACATGGACTTCTGATGTTAGAGTTTGTAAAACCCTCCTTAGTTTCAACTGCTATTCTTAAACTGCCCTCAAATTTTTCAGTAAACACCTGTTAGCTTTTTTTGGATTTTCAGGTCAGTCAGCTGTCTTTTACTTCTCTTTACTTCTCTCTGTTATTGGTACTATGCAACTCTTACAGCTGTTTGTTTTTATGCCTATGCACTCACATTTTGGAGTTTGTAGGCTACCTTTAACTTACTTTTTTTTTTTATAGAGTCATGTTATTTATTTGTTTGTTTGTTTTGTTTATACATGCACTGGGTCCAGTCAGAAGCACGGGAGGGTGAGAGAATTCACCAGAGCCAGAGCGGGGAGCAGAGCAGGCAGAAGGACCAAAGTACACTGCTGAGGGGAGCAGCGGGCGGCAGGAGAGGTCTGCGCGCCATGTGGGACCCTCTTCTGGTGGCCGGGGAGCAGCCGGGGATCGAACCGGCGCCGCAGAGGCCGCGGGCAGCTTTGCAACCCAGCGCTCAACCGCTGCGCCACCGGGGAGGCCCTTAACTTACTTTTGTTGGAGATATTGTCCATGAATTTTTTATATTACTATCTTTTTTAAAAAAAGATTTATTTTATTTAATTATGCATGCAAGAGCTGGGGTGTGGGCCAGAAGTGTAGGAGGGGCAGTGAGAGGATTCACTAGAGACAGACAGAGTGGGCAGCAAAACAGGCAGATTAACTGAAATACACTGCTGAGGGGAGCAGCAGGTGAGACAGGAGAGGTTGACTGCGCTATGTGGATTAGCTCCCTGACCAGGAATCAAACTCATTCTGCAGTGGCTGCCTATAGCTTCATAGTGCTGCAACTTAACCCCTTGCACCACCAGGGAGGCCCTTATATTGCTATCTTAATTGCTTTATCTGTTTTTATGGTAAGGTTTGGGGAGTCCCCAAAACTATGTTTCTTCTGCTGTTATCTTCACAGAAAAAAATTAAAAGCCATGGTCATGGCTTCTACTGCTCATAACCAGTATGTTAGTTTTTATGGTTGTCATAATAAAGTACTGTAGACTGGACAACTTAAGCAACAGAAAATTACTTTCTTGCAGTTCTGAAGGCTAGAAGTCTGAGGTCAAAGTGTTGGGAGGTTTGGGTTCTTCTGAGGGTTATGAATAGGGATTTGTTCTAGGTCTCTCTCCTTGAATTGTAGACAATTGTGTTCTTCCATATCCTCTTCACTCAGTTTGCATGGTGTCCGAATTTCTTCTTTTCACAGGACATCAGTCAGATTGAATTAAGGGGCAGTCAGTAATGATTTCTTTTTAACTTAACCACCTCTTTAAAGATCTTATTTTTTTCAAGATTTATTTATTTATGCATACAAGAGCTGGGGTACAGGCAGATCTATCGAAATACACTGCTGAGGGGAGCAGTGGGCAAGTCAGGAGAGGTCTGCTGTGCCATGTGGTATCTCCCTGGCCGGGGATTGAACTTGTGCTGCAGTGGCTGCGAGCAGCTTCATAGGTTGGGTCTGAACACTTGCACCACCAGGGAGGGCCCTAAAGATCTTATCTTTATTATTTCCCTAAATTTATTTATTTTCTTACATAGGTGTTCATTTTTGTACAGTAATTGTTTACTTCCCTCCAGTGTAGTCCTTGTAGTTATCCCACCAACTTAATATAATGAACCATCACCATAGTCCCTTGTGCTCTTCCCGCCTCTGTTTTAACCCCTCTCTCTCCTCTTCCCTTGCTGGATGCCTCAGATCTATGGTCAGCTTGCAAGTTTTGTCTTTTTCTTGACCTTTTGTTTGGTTTCTCCATATTCCACATGTAAGTGAAGCTATCTGATATTTAGAAGATCTTATTTTAAATGTAGTCGCATCCTGAGGTATTGACAGGAGTTCAACATATGAATTTTGGGGAACACAATTCAGCCTAAAACAACTACATATGTTCTAATGAATCTAAATCTCTATCCACAACTCTTGTTCAGACTTCTTTTTGACCATATAGTCCAATCCCTCCCTGACAAGTATACTTTCCCACTATGTATCTCCTCTTAGTTGATGATATTATTTAGTACCTAATTGTTGATATGTGGGCCTATAACATTTCAAACATTGCATGTCCACAATTGTACTCATTTCATTTTCCTTAAGCCTGATATTCTCTTTGCATTTATTATTTTGGTAGCAATATAGCTACTCAGTTTCCAAGTCAGAAGTCTGGGTCTATTTCAAATTCTCTCTTCCATCGTATCTCTAAAGAGTCATGAAGTTCTTATGTTTCTATTTTCTTAATATTATTCTTATATATTCCTTTTTGTCCACCTGTGGCTACTGCTGTTTTGATTCAGGGATTTAAAAAAAATTTCTTCCTAGTATTCTCTTCCTCCTTAAATTGGCATTAAGTTAGGAATAGGTAATACTGTCATATGGTTCCAGATTCAAAAGCTCTAGTGAAATGTCTCTTCCCACTCCTATCTCCCATCTACTCAGTGCACCTCCCTGGAAGCAGTTTCTGGTGTTTCCTTCCAGAGATACTTTAAGACAATTTATTCTTTCATGTGCTACATGCATAATAAAAGCATAAAATGCCTTTGTCCTTTTCACTTAAATGATAACACACACTACATGTTGTTCTGCAATTTGTTTTTTCCATTGTAATTTAATAATAATTGCTGAAGATTTTTTATATCAGTTTTTATAATTAAAAATGTAAAAATATTTCATTTTATGGGTAACTAATGAGCACTTAAGTACTGCGAATAACCTTGTATATAACCTTCTCTACATGTGCAAGTGTACCTACAGGATAAATTTCTCCAAGTGGAACTGCTGAGTCAGAAAGTATGTAGATTTTTTAGTGCTGACAGATGTTGCCAAATTTCCCTTCCATTTATCTTTTGCAGTAGTTCTTTTGACTGATTTCTCTGCTTTGAATTCACCCTCCATGATGCTACCAGATGCAATTTCTAAATGAAATGAATTGGATTACTCTGCTTCTAAAACTCATCAGTGACTTTAGATTACTTACCAGAAAAAAAACAAACTCCTTGAAATAAATAACTCTCTTTTGGGGTATTTGTTTATCTGGGTAGACTCACATCTCATCATTCCTTAGGTACATTTTATACTCTGGTTAAATTAGTTTGTGTATCCTATACAAACTAAGCTTCATGTCATTGTCCAATATGTGCTATTTCTTCTGCTTGGAATATCTGCTCATCTTTCAAGATTCAGCTTATTTGCTTCCTATTTAAATGGAGTAGAATACAGCTTGGTTCCTGCTATGGTGGTGCCAGGTACATATCTCTATAATAGCTGTATGTCACTGAGAGAGATTATTTGTTCATATCTGTCTCTTCTAGCCTGTCAACTAAATAGCCATAGAACTAATGCCACACAAAGAAAATATAAAAAGAATGCAGAATCCAGTCAGGCATAGGCAGATTTGTCCAGTGAAGGAAGGTAGCTGTAGCCCCAGGTGGGGTAGACTATATCATCTGCCCAAATGAGATGATAAAAAATTGAGAGAAGTTATGATGAAATGTGGGTAAATGTGAAATGTGAAAGATACCCAGGAGGAGCATATTAGCTAATTGTTAATATGCTAATAGGTCTAGCCTCTTTTCCTGTATCCTAATGCTCACTTTAATCTTCAGTAATATTACACTACAACATATTATTGTTCCTTAGACCAACTCTTAGTACTGATTGCACATGTTGAGTTTTCTGCCTGGATCTCCCTTCTGTGTTATAGTTGTATGATGAATGCCAGCTTTCCCCTCAAAACCTAGATTACAGGTTAACTTACATGGAAAACTCTTCCAATAATCGAGGAATCAATTCTTCCACTCAGCTACTCCCAAAACTTGAACTTCTCTTTTTTCACTGTTCTGTTATACAATATTTAATTTATTTATTTGCATGGCTATTGGCCTGGCCTAGTAAGAACAATAACTTTTTGAGGACATCGTTATGTCCTGTCATCTTTGTATTTTCAGGACAATGTTGTAGACTTAGTAGTTGCTCAATAAATGTTTGTTTAGTTGGATTGACTGTGTATAATCCAGTAGTCAAGAATGTGGGCTCTGGAGTTAGATTGTTAGTTGTCAAAATGGGCTTTATCACTTATTTACCATGTAACTTTGTAAAATCTGCTCAACCTCTTTAGTGCTTTCGTTTCTTCTTCTCAAAAATGAGCCAAAAATGAGCCAAAAAGTGAAAGACAGATAGATGGTTTCATTCATCTGCGAAATATAAAAACAAACAAACAAAATTACATGCAAACAACAGAAAAAATAAAAATTTCAGCTGACAAAGAAGAAGATAATGGTTATCAGAGGATATGGGGAAATGTTGATGGCATGGGGTGTGGAGGCAGATGGTGTTTGGACATGGGTAGTTTGGTGGAGGAAATAAAAAAAAGTTAAAACCAAGAAAAAAACATGGAGATGTTAATGTTTATTTCATAGAATAGTGGTGATAATTAAATGAAATAACCATATCCTTATCAATGTGGTTTGCACATGGTACGTATACATATAAGCACACAACTGATTGTATTAGGCAGTTTTTTGGGATCAATTTTGTAAAAAGCAGTGCCTAGATTCCAAAAGTAATCCCTCAAATCCTTGGTACTAACCCCCCTACCTGATGTTGATCCCTGGCAACATTCTTGATTAGATCATTAATCATTTGGTATAGGAACATTTCGAAAAGGAAGCAGTACTGATCAAGAAGCAGGCAGATTTATTAAGCACTAGTCATGACATATTAGTCTTAATCCCATTTTTAAGCCAGGATTATCAGACTCAGACCTCAGGGGATTGATAGATTCCAAAGAGGATTTGAGGTGACTACATAAACTCACAGAAAAGAGAAAAATAAAATATACGAGGGAAAGAAAAATTAGGAAAGAATACTCAAAACAATTCAGGGAAGATTAACTTGCTAGGATTGCCATAACAAAGTTATCAAAGATTAAACAACAGAATCAATTTTCTTACAAATCTAGAGTCTAGAGTCTGAGGTCAAGGTGTCTGCAGGGTTGATTTCCTCTGCCTCCCTCCTTGATTTGTAGATGGCTGTCTTCTCTTTGTCTTTCACATTTTGTTCCCTCCTAATGTGTCCATATCTTAATATTTTCTTATAAGGATACCAGTCATATTGAGCTAGGGCCTACCCTGATGAACTTACTTTAACCTAATTTTAACTGGAAAGATCCTATTTTAAATACATTACCATTCAGCAATATTGGGGGTTAGGTCTTCAATACAGGAATTTTTGGAACACAATGTAGTTCATAATATACAGTAAACTATAACATCAGATGTTGTCCAGTTATAAGAAGAGAGTAATGTATTTGGCTCTATATATCCTAAAAGCAAAATAAAATAGAAAGCTAGGGAGATAAGTTTACTTGTAACATTCACAGTATCACCATTCATTTGAGTTAAGACTTAAATGACATTCTACCAAACACGAGAAGATAGAGGGTTTGGAAATTCCAGGCAGAAGGTCCAGAGGCCCCCAAATGGGAAAGAACTTGACTGGAGTGTAATGGAATGGAGAAATGGATCAGGACAGGTAGTCTATTTAGAAGTCTACTTGGTAAGAAGCTTACATTTTATTCTAGTTTCTATGAGAAGGCTTTGGGGAATTTTAAACTGGGGGGAACATGATGTGATTAATGTTTTAAAATTAACTGAGGCTACTAGATCAAGAAAGTATATGTATAATTGGGTAATAGTGGAAGCAGTGAGACCAGCAACAGTGCTACTCAAAGTGCTGGTCAGCAGAGAGATAAAAAACTTGCTCCAGAGTACAAATCAATGCATCCCTTCTTTCATCAGTAAGATCTCACTATAAAAAATTGTTAGCTGAGTTGAATATTATGCTTACTGAAGTGGTGTTTCATTTTGGTGCAAGGTTCTTACCTTATTATGGACACAATTGTCTGTGGGTCTTACTTTGAGTAATACGTCCTCTAATAAAAAGACTCCTCTAATAAATGCAGTTCAGGTTAGAACTGGTAGTGGCTGGGACTGGGATGTAAATAGTAAACATGGTAAGAAAAAGGCATGTTAGAACTCTTTCATGGTGGTAGTGTTACAGGGCAGGGAGAGGAAACCCCAGACCCCGCAAACCTGCCTGCTCTAAATATGTTCTGCCATCTGCCGGATCAACCCAAAACATGAGACTTTAATGGGAAGGAACTTTAATACAATTAGGAAACAATACAGGAAAGGCAAAGAATATAGTTTCTAAATCAAGCACCCAAAGTTACCCGTCCCCTTGTGGGTAAAAGTCCACCCAAGCAGGACTGGCCCAGAGCAAGGCCCCAAAGCCTGCTACAAGTCTAAAGCATCTTCCAGTGGGGACCCACAGAAAAGGATCAGAAACAATCAGACAAGTCTGAAAGGAAAAGAGCAAAATCAAAATCAAGATAAAAGCTGCCATTGTCACCTCCCCACGAGTCTTACATCTGTGTCAACCAGTCCACGACCAAAGGGCAAGCTCAGTTTCTTCACGTGTCTATCGGCGACATGTGCCTCCTCCAGTTCTCCTTCTGGCTCTCCATCCTGCTTCTTTCCTTCTCAGTCTCCTCTGCAGCTTTTTCTCTCCCTGCTCAGCTCCACCCTCCTTTTGGGAGGGGCAGGAAACCTGGAATCTTCCCCTTTCCTGGGGACCATCCTGTTACAGTAGAAACAGAGGGTTTTGTTCACAGTTTATTGAGGTAAGGTAATGAGGAATTAGGAATAACATTCAGATTTGAAACTTGAGTGTAAGGGTGGATGGTGGTATTTACTGAGTTAGCTAAGAGTGGGAGAGGAGCAGGGGTATGAATCAAACATTGTTTTGGACATGCCGTATTTCAGAAAGCTATTAGATATTTCAGGGGAGATATGAGGAAAACAGTCTTGATTTCCAGAAAGAGCTCAGGGATGCTTATTTTTTTGAAAAAGCAAGTTGGTCACATAGTTCAAAAATCAAAATGTGTACTATTATAAGATGCAAAGTCTTTCTTCCATACTTACCCCCATTTGTCTAGTTGCTACCTAATTCTTGCCCCTCTTAGCTTCTTATGCATCTGCAAATATTTATGTTCATACAGTTATACAAACACACATTCTTGTTTTTGCTTCCTTTAAATACAAAACCAGTTTTTTTCTGTTAAGTTTATCTTATGAACTTTTAATAACATCATATATTTTCCTCACTACTTAACAGTTAGATCATAGGCTCTGCCATTATTTACTTAACCAGTCTTCTATTACTGGACATTAGGATTTTCTTACTCAGTTTGGGCTGTAATAACAAAATGTTATGGCCTTGGTGTTTTAAATAATAGATATTTATTTTCTCACAGTTGTAGAGGCTGGGACATCCAAGATCAAGGTGTCAATAGATTCAGCTCTTTGTGAGGGTCCTCTTCTCAGCTTACAGATGGCTGCCTTTTCACTTTATCCTTGTATTGTAGAGAGAGGAAGCTCTGTTGTCTCTTTCTCTTATCATTACACAAATCCCTTAATTGGGATATTACCCTCATCTAAACCTAGGTATCTTTCAAGGATCCCATTTTCTAATACCATCACATTGCAGGGTAGGTCTTCAATATATACATTTTGGAGGTACATATTCAGTTCATAATAAGGATAGTTTCCAATGAGATTATTTCCAAATCTAAAACTTTTCAATTCTAAGATTCATAGTACTTTTTATTAACTGATTATTCTCCTCTTTCCCCAAAAGGGATGCATAAATTTTGTTGTAGTACTGCAAATTATTTTTTAACAAGTTACTGTCATGATTAGTTAATAAACACATATTGGGGCCTCCCTGGTGGCGCAAGGGGTTAAGTTGCAGCACTGTGAAGGTACCCACAGCCACTGCAGCATAAGTTGGATCCCCGGCCAGGGAGCTACCCACACAGTGCAGCAGACCTCTCCTGTCCTTCCTGTTGCTCCTCTCAGCAGTGTATTTCAGTCAGTCTGCCTGTTCTGCTTTCCACTCTGTCTCTGTTGAATCCTCTCAACCCTTGCACCTCTGGCCTATGCCCCAGCTCTTGTATGCATAAATAAATAAATCTTAAAAATACCCCACATATTTGTTGGTTGTCAACCAATAATATATGCTCAGCATTGTTCTAGATGTGGGGAATATAGCAATGAACAAATAGAAAAATTACCTATCATGGAATTGACACTTTAGTGGGCAAAACTAAGTAAGATAAATAAGTAAAATATATGATATAATAGAAACATATAAGAACTAGGAAGAAAAACTAGACAACTGGGAAAGGAGATAGGGAGCAACTGTGTGTGTGTGTGAGAGAGAGAGAGAGAGAAAGAGAGAGAGAGAGAGAGAGAGAGAGAGAGAGAAAGAAAGGAAGGAGAGGAGAGGAGAGGAGAGGAGAGGAAAGGAGAGGAGAGGAGAGGAGAGGAGAGGAGAGGAGAGGAGAGGAGAGGAGAGGAGAGGAGAGGAGAGGAAAGAAGAGCTTGAGACAACCAAGGCAATGGCATTTTCCATAGGATGACCAGAGAGGGGTGTTAAGGATATATTTGATCAAGATCTGGGTCTGAAGCAAGTGAAATTCTGGGAATATTCTGGGGAAGAGCATTATGGGGAGACAAAAGTTATCACTGTTCAAATTATTTTTCAATGATTCAATGTTTGGGTTGTTGGAGATATCTTTAGGTATCTATATTTTGGATCTGTCTTCTACTTTACTTTTATATCTCCCTTGTCTAGCTCACAAATCCTCCCTCTAGATTCTAGGATGACTACCCTGGAGTACTCTTACCTGGAATTACCTTTCCTACTCTTTTAGGCCACCTCTGTAATGTTAATCTAAGACAACCCATTAGAAGCCTGTTGAAAATAAAGCTATATGGATATAGTGACCAAGTTAATACCTCTTTATTAAGTGAAAAAAAGGGAATGCAAACATTTCAACTATAAAAATAAGCAAAAGGAGAATAAGAAAAAATCAAAGCTCAAATACAGGTCAATTACTGATTTCAAAAACACCCTCAAGCTTTAAGTCTTTTTGTTAGGCCCAGCATCCCTCCCTAGGGTGAATCCTTTTAAAATTCAACAGGGTATCCTTAGGCCAAAGACATTCCATTGATTCAATTAACTCTACTTGCTCAGTTCTGATCTTTCATTCTAAATTTTGTGTACTACATTTGTTCTCTGTTTATGGCTTTGCTCAATCCCTGATGTCTGTTTGATAAAATATTGTAACATTTTAGAAAAAATTTGCTACATTTCTTCTCTATGATTTACACTGTCCACTACTTACTGGAATTTTTTTTTTTTTATGACTATTGCTTTGCTTTAATACTCCTATAAGTCAAAGTACCTGGTCGTCAATTCCTATCCCTGAAAGGACAATGTAGCACTACTCAAATTTGCTGTTCTCCTCTAATAAAAGTCTGTTCTTTCCAGCTGAGCTAGCTGTTGGGAGGTAATTTTTATGGCAGTATCAGAATATATGAAGTGGTGCTAAAGTAAAAACTTTAGTCTTAAGAAGTAAACACAGTCTGGGAGTTTGAAAATTCAAAATAGGATTGTGATAAAGAAATCTTATTAAAAATTTAATTAGCATCAGCGTCAAGGTTTTATTACAATCTTGCTGCAGTGCAAAAGGTCCCTTGCAGGACAATTAAAAAATCCACTTCTTTAGGACTATTTTTTTATTTAAATATTTTATTTTATATAATTCTTACATCTCTATTAGGACTATTTGATAGTAAAAGAGAATGATTGTGTAATCCTTAGACCTGTCATATTTTTATTTTTTAAGAATTATTCCTTTATTGTAAGACTTCTATTTTATTTATTTTTACATAGAAGAACTTGGGTGTAGGCCAGAGGTGTGGGGGTGAGAGGGTTCACCAGAGGCAGAGTGGGGCACAGAACAGGCTGATACACTGAAATACACTGCTAAGGGGAACAGTGGGCGAAACAGCAGAGGTCGGTTGCACCATATGCCCATATGCAGGCTAGCTTCCTGGCTGGGGATCAAACTCAGGATGCTTTGTCGAGGGAGGGCCATTGAGGTGGTAATGCTGAGACTTAACCATTAGGCCACCAGGGAGACCCCGCTGTCATATTTTAAAAAGTCTAATTGACTAACAGGTCACTAGATAATTCACTGATAGTCAACTGGGTTTGAGGAGTGCAGTTTCTTAGACCAGATCTTATTTTTTAAAATAAAGATACTAAAATAAAGCAAGCATGTATATGGGCTCCATCCATTCAGGCACTGAGGAAGGTAGAATGATTTATACAAGGTCATACAGTGATGGAGAAGAGTTTAAACCCAGGCACTTTTGATTTTAAAACCTGTGTTTTCTACCGTTATATAACCTCCCCTCCCCAACCTTGCTTACTCACAAGATAATTATTAAAACTATAGATTTCCAGACCTCTCTCCTAAACATTCTGGCTCAGTGGATCTGGCACAGAGTTCTTTAAATTTTTTTTCTTTGAATCAAGATTCTTAGGTGAGTCCACTGCCTCTTAAATGCTAGGTAATAAAGCAAGCTTTTCTCTATCTCTAAATTTTTATGCATGCTATTCTAAAGAAATGAAACCAAATCACTGCATATTCTTATTTGTCATGAGAGACAAAGGTCAATATCCAGTTATAACTCTCCTTTCCTTTAACATATAAACATGATCAAGTATCCAGCATCCTTGAAAACAAGCTACCACCTTATCTTTCTCTTACCTTTTCCTGCCAAGCTTCTTGAAACAGTTACCTACATTTGTGGTCTACAATCTTGCATTTATTCCTCAACCCATTGTGGTTTGGCTTCTACTTTATGCCTCTATAGAGCATAGAAACTGTGCTCATCAACAGTAACTTCCTGGTTGGATTCATATCGACACTTACTAATCTGACTTTCTTAGAAAATGTCTTAATTCTATGAAAGTTTATCTGAAAATCGCTTAAGCATTTTATCAGGATTCCTCATTTCTTCCCAGAAAGAGGCTAATGATTATATCAGGTAAAAAGTGCTTTCCAGACCAGGTTTGAAATAATTTTTCTTGTACAGTTGGCATCTGATTTTGAAAAACAAGGGATGATATGTGCAAATCAGAAAAAATGATGAGTTGAAATCTAAAATGGACATCTGGAAGGAAAGAGCATGGTCAGAAGGGAAAGAATTCAGAAGGCAAACTGGCTAATGAGCAGAAGGGACAATGGGCAGCTATGTCTTACCAGACTCTTCCAGCCCAGGAGAAGGGCAGTGGGTTGGTGTTTCTACAACAGATAGAAGGAAAGGTAAGTTTATATAATGATTTACCTATTGATCTTATTGAACATATTTTTAAAGATTTATTTATTTATGCATACAAGAACTGGGGTACAGGCCAGAGGTGTGGGGGGGTGAGAGGATTCACCAGAGATAGACTGGGGAGCAGAACAGGCAGATTGACTGAAATATACTGCTGAGGGGAGCATCGGGTGAGTCAGGAGAGGTCTGCTGCACAATGTGGGTCACCTCCCTGGCCGGGAATTGAACTCGTGCTGCAGTGGCTGCGGATAGCTTCATAGTGCTGCGTCTTAACCCCTTGCGCCACCAGGGAGGCTCCTTATTGAACATTTTTAAGAGGTTTCAGTTAAAAATAATCTTAATGTCATTTCATTTTATTCAGATACACCAGGAAGAAATTTTAATAGATGAATACTTTCACAATCTAGAAAAACATTCTCGTAAGTGACTCTACCCAATTTTGCTCTCCCAAGTCAATGATCTAACCCAACCTGGATCCTGATTGTAGTCCTATGGCTACTTTGTCAAGCTAGGTTAAACATGTCCAAGATGAAATCTCTCCCCTTCAAATGATGACATGCTCATTATCTCAATTCTTATTTTGGTTGTATCTCTACTGTGACCTGAAAAATAACTTTTTATTTTTTCTCCTGATTCTGCTGGTTTTCTCTCATTATCTCACATTTCTATCCTATGACATATTTCATTTCAGTGGATATTCCTGGCAAACTTTCACATCATTAGGTACTCTTCAGAAACTCAACACTGTCTAATTTTATTATAGCTATGATCTTTACTGAATACTTGGTTTTACATAAGACAATGTTAGGGTTTGCCCGTATTCCTAGAAGGCAGACACATTATTCATTCAGTTCTGATCACATTCCATGGGTTGGACAGATATTAGCCAGGTGTTAATTCTTTCTTTGTATCCTGGCTCTCAGGCCTCAATAAACACATATTGCTTTAGTAATAGACAATCAATACATGATTAATGATGATGACACATAGTACCTGAAATTAGTTCAAGTTTTTAAACCTGTATTACCTAAAAATATTGTACAATGGATAAGGGAACTATTACTTAGGTTTTTTAAAAATGGAATTTCGTGTGTGTAGTCACTATATCATGGAGCCACAATTTATGAAAAAGCACAATGTCTTCATTACTTTAAGATAGTTGGGAGGTATTTTTTATAAAACAAAATGCCAAAGAGAGCCTCATTACATTTCAAATGGCTGTAGTTTTATTGCTGCTGGAACTTGTGCTATAGGCTGCCCAATATGGATGTCCTGCTTTGGACATAAACTATACTGTCACTCTGCTTAGAAGAGAAATGCTTTACGACGTGGTCTTGTCAAGGCTGTACCCCTCTTGGCATGGATCACTCTTCCACCACATTTCTTCCTTGTTCATTCCCTCACTTCCTGAAGGTCCTGACCTAAATATCATGTTCTCAGTGTGATTTCCCAGGTCAGCTTGTTTAGAATTGCAACCCAGGTCTAACACTCTCCTTCCTTCTTTCTCCTCTATTTTTTTCTATAGTGTGCATCACTTTTTATCATACTATGTAAGTTTTATATTTATTGTTTTTTAATATTCCCTCTAATAAACTGTAACCTCTGGAAGGCCAGGAATTGTTTTCTGTTTTATTCTTGGTTTGCATAAGAACTGAACCTGGCATACAGCAGATGCTAAGTAATTATTGTCAAAACAGTGTATGAATGCATATATTCTAGTATCTTAGATCAATTATACTCACATGGAATCCAAAGTAGAACAATTATATATATAAAAATCTATTAATTGATGTGAGAGTTTTTGAGATTCCTGTGCAAGATCAGGGAAGAAACAAAAGGAGCACAGGATAGGTGTTTAAAAAATTTTAAATATATGTTGCGATTCAGAGAAACAATGTCCATTTATATTAATTTGGTCTAGATATATTCATTAAAAATAATTTAGAAAATGAGGTAGAAGTCTGTTTTTTCCCCGATACTATAGTTGGTTATGTCACCATGAAAAATTATGCTCAGACTTGCAGAGAAGTCCTTCAGGTTTATTTAAAATGGGTGTGGAATGTCCCCTTTTGGGTGAAGATTCTGGAGAATTGTTGTTTGCATAAACGTTTTATACCAAATATTGATATCAGCATGTAAAAACAGTGTGATTTTAGGGGTTAAAAAGTTTGTACACATATTACCAGATATCAATGCCAAATATTATTGCTTGGCTTTTAACCAGAGATAAACTTCCTGTATTTCAGGTCACACAGACCCAAATTCAATGTAAAATTTGGCCATATCCACATTCTATACACATTTTTATCAAATCATCTGTAAAATATGAGCATTTGGGGGAAAAACACTGACTCAAAAAAGCTGGTGAAAGTAGGGAGTCATTGAAAAAGATAATATGTATTTAAAGATTTTTCTTTAATGTAAAGTATAAAAATGAGCATTTTAACAATCTTTTGATATTGGGTTTTCATTTTAAACTTTTAAAGAAGTCTGCTGCTGTTTTAAATAGCCTGCTGATATCTGATGGTATCTATTGAGTTTAAATTCTAGATTTGTAGCATCTCTATTTTTGATTTTTTAGATTTCTTGCCCATGCACAATTTCAAAAAGTACTTTTCCAATTACCTTTTTAAAAGTCATCCAAAGAATCCAACCTAGTTTTCTTTTACTTAACACTTTCTTTTAATAAACCATTATTATATATTATTAAATTTAATTACTTAAATCCAAGTACAATTGGTATAAGTAGGTTCAGCATCAAAGTGACCGCTGGAAAGTATAGATCTCCAGTGGGGACTACAAAGTGGAAGCTGTCAGAACTTACCTGCTCGGTCCTGAGACTGCTCTTGCTCTGGTGCCTGTTGACATTACTAAGTAGTCTTTGGAGATGATTTGTGAGACAGCTAAGTGGTAATCAGTTGAAAGAGTCTGGTTATTACTCAGTTTTTGTTGGTGCTGCCAGAACTATGGAAGGAAGGACTAGCATTTTACCGTCACTTATTTGTATCGCCTATTAATGTTAATCAAGTTCTTCAGTTACTTGTCATTCTTGCACTAAATGTACACTTAAAAGTACTGATACAAATTGGCCTATCGATGGAAGGCATTTTGTGTTTGTGAAATCATTTGTTTCAAATTACTTCATATGCGACTAAAAAATATTTACAAATGCATTTGCATGCCTATTCTATCACAAGAGGGCACTCATGCCCCATTCTTTAAAGCAAGTGCCGTTTCAGGCATTGATTTAAGAGGCATTACCACTAGAATAAAATTTAGACTTACAGGCTAAATTTCAAGTTCAGTATAAAACTGGGTACTGGTGATTCTGCTTATTCAAACACAGAAATTCTTAATACATTAATATCATAAAAGACTTTTCACACACAGAATATGAAAGATGTGAAAAATTACTGTGTTAAGCAATATTTCATGTTTTGATAAGCCATTCCAAAGTCTTTGTTATTTTAAGTGCAATTATAATTTTATTAATTATTGAATATTGAAATTAGGTTTCCAGTCATCTATCACACAATTGGTATTAATGAACATCTATTTTATGTTGTTTCTGTTCCTTGGATTTATTATATTTTTATATTTTATGGAATGTATATGGTGTTGTATTAGTTCATTTCATTTATGACTTAGTAGTTATATCTTGTATTAGTTATCTACTGTTGCCTAACAATTAACCTTAATACTTAGTGAATTAAAATAGTGATCATTTATTATCTCATCATTTCTGAGGGTCAGGAGTCTGGGAGCAGCTTAGCAGGGTGCCTCTTGCTCAAGGTTTTTCACAAGGTGGCAGTCAAGCTCTTGGCCAGGTTTGCAGTCATCTCAAGGCTCAACTGGAACTGAGGGATTTGTTTCCAAGTTCACTAACAGGGAAGTTGACTTCTCTTGAGCCTAGTGATCTAAGTAGGAGAAAGAGGGAGTGCTGAGAAGGAGGCGACAGTCTTTTTGTAAGCTAATCTCTGAAATGATGTCCTATTATTATTGCCATATTTTGCTAGAAATGAGTCAATAAATTTACCTCTACTAAGGAGAGGATTATAGAGGGTGTGACAACCCAGAGACAGGCATCCTTGGGAATCAGCATAGGAGGCTGCTACTACATAGCTGAATAATGATGGGACCATGTAAAGACATAAATCTCCTCTGGTAGTTAGGATCATGTATTATTACATTCTCAGGGAATGAATTTGAACATGATAGAGTTGTAGTTCTCAACATTTTAATTATATATTATTATTTTTTCTCAAAGTTTATTGAGCTGCCAATTGTTTATACATTGGGAGTACACTTTCATACCTCCCAAGTGTGGGCATGCCTTACTCACCTTCCACCAAAGTTCTAGTGGTAATGCTGAATCACCTTCTTTCCCTCATCCCCTCCGGTAGCCAATTTATTTTTACAGAATCTATGACTAAGATTAAAACAAATATTTGAATAGGAATTTAGCATGCTTTTATTTCCTTACCAATCAGAGATCGTGTCTGCCACAAATAAACAAATAAGGAGAATGAGTAAAAAATTAGTAAAATTCAAAAGAAACTAGTATCTAACACATTGAATTTGGGATTGACAATGTGAAAGGAATCTGGTGATGCTGCAATTGCTTTTTGAGTAGATGTTCTTTAATTTTTATTTATTTATGCATTCAAGAACTGGGTTGATATTCTTCAGCCGAGTCAATTGTGGGTGTAGGATGTGGAAAGATCAGATAACCAGTCTGAGGAGTTTCCTGTGCTCCTGAAGGAGGACTTTGTATCAAGAACCTTATGGGATCTCAGCAGTGGGTAAGGATGTCGGTAATTTTACTTCCCTGGGAAGTTTCACCTTCTTTCACAGTCTCCTAATTGTCATTTGTTCACTTTTACTGCTAAAAAACCCAGATGGGTTTTGCTAGCTTTGGGGTACCCTGATACTTGATCATTTGGGCATTATTTCATTATTTAAAATATTATTTTATTTACTTTAAAAACAGATGATACAGTGACTTAGCATACAATTCAAAAACTTTCAAGAGAATGCATTCTAAAAGTCTTGCTCTCGTTCTTATTTCTCAGCTCCTCAATTCTCTTCCAGTTTACCCATGTCTAGGCCATCCTTCTAAGCTATTAAATGTACATATAAAAATTATATATAGAAAAAAAGTTTTTTCTTTATTCTTAAGCAAAAAATAGTAATTATACTCACTGTTCCATTCTTTTTTTCACTTAACAATATAAGTTGGCATGTCAGCGCATAAAGTGTTTCTTTATTCTTATTTAATGAATGGTAATACTCTATTGTATGAATACACCATAATATGTTTATCCAACTCTCTGCTGATAGACTTGAGGTTTTTAGTTCTTTGCTTTTCAAATAATGTTAAAATAAGCAAACTTGTTTAAACATTTTATTATTAATTTTTAAATATCATTAATCTTTGATTCAAGAGGTAGGTTTAAAAATTTTACGGTATTTGGGCCTCCCTGGTGGTGCAGCGGTTGAGCGCTGGGTTGCAAAGCTGCCCAAAGCCTCTGCAGTGCCAGTTCGATCCCCGGTCACCGGCGAGGGTCCCGCATGGTGCGCAGACCTCTCCTGCCACCCACTGCTCCCCTCAGCAGTGTATTTCGTCAGTCTGCCTGTTCTGCTCTCTGCTCTGGCTCTGGTGAATTCTCTCACCCTCCCATGCTTCTGACTGTACCCAGTGCTTGTATAAATAAATAAATCTTTAAAAAAATTTTTTTTACAGTATCTAAGAGGTATTGAAGTATCAGTAAACAGTGGATTAGATTAGATTATGGGTATAGAATTAATAAATATTAGCCTAAATTTTCAGTAATCATGAGACTTTTAATTTTGCCATTTCCCCATTTTTTTCGTGAAATATTTAAACGTACAGAAAATTTGAAATAATAGTATAATGAATACCCATATGCTTATCACCTAGATTCAAAATTTGTTAATATTTCACCACATTTGCCTTTATTTTTTAATTCATAGAAAATCTCCATGTCAGCTTGCTTACATGTATTTTTTTTTTTTGATTGATTGATTTATTTATATAGGCACTGGGTATAGTCCGAAGTGCGGGAGGGGGAGAGAATTCATCAGAGCCAGAAGGGAGAGCAGAGCAGGCAGACTGACGAAGAACACTGCTGAGGGGAGCAGCGGGCGGCAGGAGAGGTCTGCGCGCCATGTGGGACCCTTGCCGGCGGCTGGGGATCGAACCGGCGCTGTAGAGGCTGCGGGCAGCTTGGCAGCCCAGTGCTCAACCGCTGAGCCACTGGGGAGGCCCGCTTACATGTATCTTAGCATAATTTCCCACACTAAAAATAGAATATAAAATACATAGGAAGGGAAAATTTTAGCTGTTTGATGTTTCTATTTGTATCTGTTCTAAAAAAATGAGCTTATTATACTTACTCTCAGCAAAAGATTTACTGATGTTTCCACGTCTTATAATGTGATCAGCTAAAAAAATGTGTGGCATTATATATGGTGTAAATTATATGAGTCTAATGCAGTGAATTTAGGGATAAAGGGGCTCTCTGCCCAGATGTCCCATTGAACTTGTACCTTCTCAACTTGACATCCTGGAATTCAAATGGATTCTAGTGGGAATTAGGGGACACATGCTTTTGTCCCTTGCCCATTACTAAGTTCCTTATGGGGAAATGATGGAAACGCTACCATTCAATAGGGTTCAACATATACTTTTTTTTTTTAAAGATTTATTTTATTTATACAAGAACTGGGGTATAGGCTAGAGTGCTGCAAGGTGAGAGAATTCACCAGAGAAAAAGCGGGGAGCAGAACAGGCAGATGGACCAAAAACACTGCTGAGGGGAGCAATGGGCGAGACAGGAGTGGTCTGTTGTGCCATGTGGGTATCTCCTGGCTGGTTGGGAATCGAACCTGCACTGCAGAGGCTCCGGACATCTTCATAGCGCTGCGCTTAACCCACTGCGCCACCGGGGAGGCCCTCAACATACATTTTGACAAACAAGGGAGAATACCAATGATGGAAGTATTGGGTTCTAAAGAGTATTGGGTTCTAAAGACCAAGACCCCGAGAAAAAATTCATTAAAAGAGAAGAGGACGTGCGACGGTTTGGGTCATGCTCAGGAACAGCATTTATGTCTTGCGATTCCAACAATAATATGGAGGTTAAACCTTGGTTTTTGTATCATGGGAGAAAATGGCAGTGTTACTAATTGCTAACACAATTACTTAGTTACTGGGTTACAAATTGTAACTAATTGCTGACTTTGGGACTCAAGTAAGTGTACTATGGGAAGCTTTTTCTGAATGTAGTATAGAAAGAGTGGTCTCTGCATGTTGCACAAGCTTTAGTGCCACTTCTGTTAGCAGCAGAGCTCAGGTTCCACCTACAACAGAATGATTATCCAGTTTGGGGCATGGGTATTGAGAGAATTCCATCTCAGAATATAGCTTCTGAGACACTTTCCAGTGTTGAGGCTGTGAGTTCTTGGCCTGGCTATTTGTACTGTCTAGCCATAAAATGGCACTAACCCATTGACAAGTAAAGGCACCCCTGCATCTTCCTGGAAATTCTTAAGTAGAAATATCTTCTTATAGTTAAGGAGACCAGCACTTTAAATTTAAAATTGTTTGCATACTTTTATGTGCAAATTTGCAATCTCACTGGAAGATACCTAAATGGTAAGATCTTGACAGAGAAGTATCTGTACCATTATAAAATACGTTGCTGATCTCAGAACACATCCCTTTGGTGACCAAGATCCCTTTAAGTTCTGGGTAACAGGAACACAGAGATGTTTGACTGATAGGGTCCTAGAGATCTGGTTTATCCCATGCTTATCTACTCACTGGGATTCAGGCAGTTCCCAGTCCAAATCTGATTCACATAGAGACATCATCATAACAGTTTTAATGAATCAATATCTTCTAAGTTATTTCTTAATTATGATATTTCTAGGAGAATATGGAAGACTTATAGCATCAAGTTAAAATACAAAGAATAAAATTTCATTTTATAATTTCATCTTGAAAACCTAAGAAAGGGGCTGCAGGAGAGATTGTATTATTATTTGCAGAGGTTTTGTCTTATATCTTTTAATATTCTAGATATGCCACTGTGAGAAAACATTCTAAATCACCTGGATTTTATATATCAGAGAGAGGATATACTTCACCTTTCCTAATCTCCATGATCATTCACAGGAAAGCTCTGTAACCAACCCAAGAAAGGAAACATTTATACTCTGGTAACTGAATTCTAAACTGATTAGCTGAAATGAAAAAAAAAAATCAATAACAAATGCATTATGCAAATAAGGGCCACTCAAGATTATTCTGCTTTGAAGAGATAAAATTAGATGCTTAGCAGAGAAAGGGGAGGGTAAGAGCAAGTTAGAAGCTCATTTGGATTATGTTTTGATATTAGCCCTCCCTATTAATTTTTGACTTCTGCAACTACAAATTATAAATATTCTACAGATATTACATTGAATTTTAATTGATATAAAATGTCTGATTTATGTATAGCCACAGACTGGGTAACATGAGACAGAATTTAATTGTAATTAGAAAAGAATTAATATTTTGGTGGAAATGTATAGTTTGTTGAAGATCCCTGAATTCACCAGAATATTCACTAGATTATTTCTATATATTTTTTCTTTAAAGATCATTGGAAAGTTAAAAAAAATTTAAATGTCTGATTTGATTAGCTTACTTGAAGAATTTTGAACTCTTTCATTTTGTAACATTAAGAGAGATTATTTGTGCTGATTTTGTAATGTCACTAGGTTGAACTATATTTCTCAGAATTTCTTTTCCTTGTATTTCTGGTTAGTGCAGGCCCCAAAGAGAGATTCTTGTGCAAGATTGGTAAGGTGGAAGTGAAGAAATAACCAATCTGTGGCTCACACACATTTCCACTTATCTGCTGGTTCACATTGTTGAAAAGTACCTACCCCATCTCCCCCCAGATACTCTCAGTTTCCCTGACTCTTGACCAGGTGAGTGTTTAGCTCTGTGACCAAAAGACCCAGTCCGTATGGGGTACCTATGCCACCAACCCCAGAGGCAGCACGAGAGACATGGGTTTCAGTCGGTCCTTGTAGGTGTCCAGCTCATGCTTGTAAGTTCAAATTTGTTCTTGTCATCCCCAGTACATATCTGTTTTTCCTTCCTATCTGCCTTCCCTGGGACTTGAAGCTCTTTCATCAGATTTGGAGACCCCAGCCTTATAGAACCTGCTTAGCCTGTTCCCACAATCCCTGTATCAAATCTCTTCATACAAGTGGTTCTTAGCTGAGGCTAACTTTAATCCCCTTGGGGCATTTGTCAGTCTCTGGGGACTTTTTTTTTCACCCATCCCCTCTCCCCGGAGACATTTTTGATGGTTACAATGGGAGTGAGTGGATAAGAAGGCTATGAGGGCAGGTGTGAGCATTGCTATTGGCATCCAGTTGGCAGAGTTTTGGTATAAGGCTAAATATCCTACAATGTGTAGGGGAACACCCCTCTCTGCCCTCTATCTCCAACACACACAAAATTATCTCGTCTAAAATCTTAATTTTGGAGGTTGAGAAACCAGCAGGGTTTTGTACTGAATAATTCTTTGTTGAGTGGGAGGGTGTGGAGGACTGAAATTCTGCTTCTGCAATTAAACACTGACTGATACTCATATTGTGAAATATAAATATTTTATCAATTTCCTCATCAGTAAAATTACATTTTCATCAAAAACCAAAAGGATAAAAACTTTTGATGAACATAAACAGCTATCAATTAATTGATGATATATCATCATCAATTTACTGGTATTGATTGGTTCAGTATCAGAGTTTCCTGTCATGTCATCTGGTTTTACAAGGAATAAAGAAAATTCTACTTATAGGTATACACAAGGGGACAGATATAATTTGGTAGTAGTTGGTGATGAGATAGTATTCCCAGCTATTATTGTTCTCTAGATTATCACATAATATAAGCATAACCTAGATGTAAATTCATAGACTTTTCAGAATATATTGGGTCCTTATAAACTATTTGGTATATATAACCAGATGCCTATATTGGTCTTAAATTTTTAAAAATCATGCATCCATTTTGTTGATGTATCTTCCACAGAAAACTATTTTTGAAAAGTATAAGAAAAAATACTGGCTAAGATGTCTTATTGTGTGAACGTAAATTCATTATATATAAATATAAATGTTTTATATATATAGAAAGTCTGATGAATATCCTAGCATAAATATATTCTCTACCTTAGGTTCCAGCAGCATTGTTTAGCCCAGTAAATACTTAAGTTTTACTAATACCTACTGAGATACTTTATGTTGCAGAAAATCATTTTACTATTAGAAATTGAAAGAGGAAAAGAGCAGTTCCTAACATTCAGAAGGTGGCTTGGCACTCACAACTAGGACATATTGTTCTCCTATGAGACATAAACAATTTCACAGAGCACCAGCCTCAGACAAGATTAATCTGAGGCCATGATAAAATGAGACAGAGCAAGGCCACTCATAATTTTGTCTAAGCACAGATATAAATGAGGTCACTGTGACACCCTCTGAGATAGCCACAAACACCCCAGTCTCAGTGAGTGCTATATCTTTACCAATTATAGCTTTATTTTTGTGTTAGTCTTCTGGTCTATAGATAAGACTGAGTAAGATACTCGATCATAGACTCTCTCCAAGTTATCTAATCAAAGCACAAATCCCTTAACTTCCCCCCCCCCCGCCCCCGCCACTCTTTACCGAGATACCTCATGATTATCCATGGTATATATTCTCCCTGTATATCAAGGAATAGACCCAACTTGCTCAGCTATAGGTGTGTTTTTGGTGATTCTTTGGAAGGAATAGACAGAATTTATAAATTGAGCAATTTGTTCAGAACACATTATTTCAGCCTGTAGTATATTGTTCCAAACTGTTTGAGTGCTTTGGTTTAAAATCTTTGAGACTATGATGGAAGTCATAGACCTTCTCAGTGGAACAAAAACATTCACTCCAAAAGTCCCATATATTTTCAGGGGTTCATACACTTCTTTGATTAGGAGTCTGGATCTGGCTAGTCATTGAGATTAAAATTTAGTCTGTTCTCAAGGAGTTCAAGATCAGCACAAAAGAGTAAGTGACATGTTTCTTATTGGAAAGACTCCTTAAACAGAGCTGATTTGCAATTGAAAAATACCTCCTAAATAAAGAACCTGGATTATGATGAGGAGAAGGTTAATTCCGGAAGTATATTCTTTTCCTTCTTAGTATAAGTAGATAAATTTATTATCAATTTGTGGCAATAACACATTGTTTCTGACACTGTGTAGGAGAGAGATGAGGAGGAAGAGAGTAGGAGGAGGGGTGAAAGAGAGAGAGAACTTTTGCAAAATGTACAATTTACACAATGTTCCTTTCAAATGGTAAAAGGTTTGTTTCTTCCTTCTCATTTACAAAGTCTTTCTATCATTTGAGACAGAATGAACGAGGGAATTATTTTCCCAATGACAGAAAATTGTGTTACAAAAATCAGTGTTTGCATTTGAGGTGACTAAATTACAGAAAGACTGAAAATTATGTGTTTCCCCACTCCCCTGAGATGTGAGATCAAACCCTGAATATTTGAAATATCATTGGAAGTAAGACCTGTATCTTATTTAGCTATGTACTATAAACACACCGAAATAGTACTCAACAAATGTTTGTTATTGTAATCCCAGAGGTGCAGTACTTCCAAGCTCTTTTCTCCATTGGCATCCACTCTCCCCACCTGTTGTTTCTGATCCGAAGACTGCCTTTCTGTTGAGTTTTCTGTGGCAGTTGGTTTTCTTTCCTTTTGTTTGGCACCTTTTTCCTGAATTCCTGCTTAGTTTAGTTTGACTTGGCTTGACTAAAACTTTAGCTCCAATTAGCCCCTCAACAGGCTATTCTTATCAACGCTCCAAAATATTTATATATCATAGGTAAGTTTTAAGAGTCTGACATGGAGTGGGTATAACATGAATGTTAGCATTGTCCACGCCAGAGCCTTGTCTACCTCCTGAGTTTTTTGCTGTCCCTTGGAATCCTGTTCCACTGCTTCTGAGGGCTAGGCTTTCTTGTGACACTCTGGACCTTCTTTTGAGGGTCCATTGTGCCAAGTCAAGTTGTAGCGCTGTCTTCTTTTGCCCTCATCCTCATAGTCTAAGACTCCTTTCTCTCCTGACTTTTTTCTGTTTTGCGTTACTGACGATCTACCAGAACTCATAGCAAGTTTTGCTTTTTAAAATACACACACACACATGCTCATGTATGTGTGTATGCTTGTATGTATGTATATACACCACATTTTTCTGATCTACTCCTCTGTCCTTGGGCACTTAAGTTGAAAACAACTTAAGTTGTTTTCGTAATTTTGCTATGTAAATAGTGCTGTAGTGAATGTAGGGATGCATATATTCCTTTGAATTAGTGTTTTTGTATTCTTTGGGTACATACCTAGGAGTGGAATTACTGGGTCAAATGGTAGATCTATTTTTTAATATTTTGGGAAACCTCCATACTGTTGTCCAAAGGGACTGGACCAGTCTACATTCCCACGAACACTGTACAAGGTTCATTTTCCTCCACGTCCTTGCCAATACTTCTGCTCTTTTTGCTTTGGGCCATTCTCATAGATGTGTGATATGATAGTACTGAGATAATTGTTGATTCACACTGAATATGTAGTTGAATATAACGTAGAGGGAGATCTTTTGTACCATTCCCCAATGGTAACTTCTTGCAAAGCTATAGTATAATATATCACAACAAGGATATTGATTTTGATACAATCCACTGTTCTTACTTAGATTTCCCTGGTTTTCCTGTACTCATTTTACCTGCCCATCCCCATCTTCCCCCTCCTATATTTAGTTTTATACAAGAAATTTTCCCTTTTAATCTTTCAAAGTAGGGTCTATTTCCCATCTTCTCCTACAATAGTTTAAGCTCTCATTAAAAATAGTTTGAAAATCTACTGGAATGGATTTGTTTTTAGCACAAAACTGTCTGACTATTCTTCCTGAGGATAAAGTGTCTGCCTGGTTTCAAAGGTTTGACTCTGCACCCTAAATAATGCTAAAGAAATGTCTTTCATTTATTTCTCAAGAATTGGTCAATTATTTTATTTTATATATTTATTTATTATTTATGTGTAGAAGAACTGAAGTGTAGGCCAGAGGTGTGGAGGTGGGGTTGAGAGGATTCACCAGAGACAGAGTGGGGAGCAGAACAGGTGGAGCAGACAGAGTGGGGAGCAGAACAGGTAGAAATACACCACTAAGGGCAGCAGCAGATGAGACAGGAGTAGTCTGCTTTGCCATATGTGGGTTAGCTCCCTGGCTGGAGATCTAACTCATGATAGCGCTGACTTACCCACTATGCCACCAGGGAGGCCCAGAATTGGTCCTATTAGAGGGATGACTTAAATCAAACATAGCTCAGATTTTCTCTAAGACATGGGTTTTAAATTTGCAGAGGTGTTTGAATTCCAGTTCATTAATTTATGAGTGGTGAAATTGGGCATATAATAAATGCTCAAGAGAGACTGCAGGTGTCAAATCAGGCTATGCTAAGATGTTTGGATTGTAACTTGAAGCTAATGGGGTACTATTGAAGTGTTTCAATTGGGGGAGGGAGAAAAGCAGATTTACATTTTAGAGATATTTAGATTGACTCATTACCATTTTTAGGTTACGATACAGTTGAGGAATACTTTTTCTATAAAATAGTATACACACACACACAACATCTTATTAAATACAATTTAAGGAAGCTTCTCAAGTCCATGGACTCTAGTCTTTGAACTTTGAAGTTAAGTGATTTGCTGAGAATGAAAGAAAAGTTTGGGACAGTAGGGAAGATTTGGATTAACTGCTGTGAAACATGTGGAAAGATGGTGAACAGCGATATGAGAGAGATGGCAGGAGAATGGTGAAAGCTCAACTGCAATCAGAGGTCATGATTTAGAGGCACCAATCCTCTGTGAAGTGGGCTTTTTCTCCAGGATCTCAGCACAGTATCAGAAGGTGAGTAGTTAGGTGGCATTTTGGAGTGAGCACAAGTGGAAGTATCCTTGCATTTTGCATAAAACAAAGTGAGAGTCGTGATTTGAATGATAATTTGACTATGCATACATGGAATAATTTGACTAAATGTGCATGCACACTTTGGTTTTGCTGTGGCCTGATTCATATTCAGTTTTGATGTACAGAGCCAGTCTGATCCTTGAAGCTCTGTACAATCCTTTGGAAGTTTAATCCTTCCACCAGCTCATACTGCCTTCCCTCTCACCTCTTTGGTGTTAGGCTTCTGGGGAATTCATGAACTAGCAGATTCCACTGTTCTTACCCCAAGTTGAAGGGCACAGATTATTATAGGAGACATTGGAAAAATTCCCTTTTGTCTTATGAAATAATCATTTTTTTTTCCTCTGAGGATTTGAGATTCTAGAAGAAAAACGAAAGGAAAATAAGTAGAAATTGGATGTAAGTGCATATACTTCATGACTGCCCAAGTAACCAGTTCTGTCAAACTCCTTTGTGAAGTTAAAATATCATCAAAATGCTTCATAATATTTTTAATTTTTTATTTCCTTCATTCCCTTTTTAAATCTTTTTTTAAAAAGATTTATTTATACACAGAAGAAAGACTTATTTATGCACCTTTGTAGGCCAGAGGTGCAGGGTGTGGTGATGGTGTGTGTGAGAGGATTTTCCAAAGACAGAGTGGGGAGCAGAACAGATGGATCTGCTGAAATATCCTGCTAATGGGAACTGTGGGTGAGACAGGAGAGGTCCGCTGTGCCATATTTGGGTTAGCTCCTTTACGGGGGATCAAACTCAGGCCATTGAGGTGATGGTGCTGAGACTTAACCCCTATGCCACCAGGGAGGCCCTTCTGTATTTCATCTTTTAGAGGATAATATAAGGGTTATGAACTAGCTCCATTATAAGTACTCCAGAACATAAGTATTTGGTAAAATAAACATTTGCAAGGCTGATAAAAGACATGGGTGTCCTTATCTGTATTGAGAGGTGCATGGGTGAAGTCAACTCTGGCATTTAGAAGTGTTACTTCTCTGAGTCTCCAAAATATTATAAGGTTGAACTTGGCCAGTTCATCAGTCTAGAGAAAGTGAGTTATGCTGAGTCTAAGATGTAAAAGACTAGTAGCTAAAGTCCAGGTGTATTATCTTTTTTTGGTCACTTCTGTTACTACATTTTTCTTGTTGAACTGGTTAGAAAGTCTATAGGAAATTCATCCTTTGGACATATCTGTTGAAAGAATCTCTATAACTTTGGTCCTCGCCCTTCCCTCTGAGCATCCCCTGCAAGACTTAGTGTGTGGAGCTTGGCCATTCATCTTCTCGTACAAGCTCCCCTTGTCCTGGAATTCCTACTCTCTTGCATTATTCTGCCAACTTTCCAACAGCACTCTTTTGCAGAAGCTGTATGTTATCCATCGATGGGTTTTAGAGCACAGTAGGATTCAGCAATGTTCACTACCTGCTTCACTTTCTCTTAGCTGGGTGGTGGTGATAATAAGATCATATCCCTGAAATGTATAATAGTATAAAATTCTAACAATAATAATTAATATTTCATTGTAGAACTCCACTATGAAACCCCAATCACTTATTAAACCATTCCTGCCTCACTGCAATGTTGAGGCCTCCTACCCCATCTGTCACCCTTCTCATGACTTCATCCCCATTGCACTGCCCACTCCTTCCTTACAACCTCCCTGTCCACTATAGATCCCCAGATATAGCACTATTCTCAATCCTTTGAAATTCCTGAACACCTTTAGCCCTTTCTGCCACTGTCATGTTTTCCTGTGAAAACTCCAGCTCTGATGAAATCCCACTAGCTGATGAGAAACAGCTCATTTTACCCTCAAATCTTCTTGTTTATATCTGAGCAGATGCACTTTCCATTAACTCCTTCCCTAAGCCTGTTCCTCTAGATTTCCCAGCCTCTAATAATGAACTTCCACCTAACTCATATTATATCCCGAAACCAACCACCTCTTTCTAGCTCTGTTTCTACCAGCCTAACACTAAGCAAAGCCAGAGACAGGGTTTCTTGTTTATGTTCTTGCTTGCATATAGTCTTGTACACAGTATGAATGGGAGTGGCGATTAGATTATGTATGCCCCAGTTAAAGTTAATGTCAGCTTCTGATGGGACTTTGAATAAAATCCCAACTCCTCTCCCGGCCTTCTGTGACTCAGCCTCTGCCTACTGTGTCCTCATCACCATACTCTCCTTCTCATTCCCTGGAGTCCAACCATGTTGACTCTCTTGGTTTGTTAGGTATGCCAAGCTTAATTCTGCCTCATAGACTTAATGTTTGTGATTTTACCTTCTCATACCCAGATCTTTGCAGTCAGATGCCCTCATTTTTCAGTACTCTGTTTTCCATTCTGTTATTCAAATAGGTATGTTCTCCCTAATCAATAACTATCCAATTACCATTTAAATTTTTTCACAGTACTCATGCCCATGTGCTATAAATATATGAGTACTGCGAATAATGTATCAGTTATCATTACAGTGTCCTCAGCACCAAAGAACTGTGTCTGGCAGATAATTGGTACTCAATGAATATTTGTGGAGTGAATACGAAAATCAGATAAAAATCCTTTTCTTTGGAATAGATGTAAAAAAATATGTAACACAAAAAGTGGCATATGTTTCATAGGAAAGGCATAAATAAAATGCCATGACTATTCAGAGGCAGAAATTAGTAGTATATGGTGAGAAAGAGAATATCTTCAGGAGGAGATCAATCTTAGCTAGGTTTAAAAGAGAGGAATTTAGAGTTGGAGAGGAAAAGACATTCTAAGTAACAGGTATTATAGAATAAACAAAGACCTAGATTGGAAAGCTTAGAATGCAGGTGGAGAAAAGGATGCTGTTTGATCAAAGGGTCAGGGAAGCACAAATGTGGAAACCAAGGTTGGGGTTTCTATTAGGGCCAATGCATGAAGTGCCTGTAAGATAGACTGGAGAACTTGGCAGTCAATCTGCAAACAATGGAGGGTCACAGAAGTGCATGTGTAAAGGAGTGATATAATCTGAGCAGTGTGGATCTTCAAGATTTCTGAGAATTATGAATGAATGGACTACAAGAGTGAGAGGTTGTAAGTGGTTTGTTGGGGGGAGTCAGTTATGAATGAGGCCAATACATTTTTCCAGAGGGCTGATTTTGAGGCCCTGGATACTGAGTGAGAGATGTGGTAGAGGGAATGGAGAGGAAGGCAGGAATGTGATTGAGGTATTGAGGGCAGAATCAACAGGATTTGACAACTAATTGGTCTGACAAACTATAACATTTCCTCCAAGCTTTCTGTTTTTGTATTTATTTCACTGCTAATTACTATTAGCTGTAGCATTAATCTTAGTAATTATAATTATTTGAATGTTGATAAAAGCTATTATATTAATGTTCACAATTTTGTAATCAGTTTTGTCATAACTCTTAGGAGCTAAGTAGCAGATGTCTGATTTCAGAGGATGATAATGGATCACCACATGTTAGATAAATTATGAACTTAAAATTGCTTTCATACTGTACATTTATGAGGGCAATAATCCCTTAGGATACTATTTAAAATACACAGAGCCAAATTCTATCCTTAACTGAATGCTTGAGTCTCTTGAACTGCAAATACCTATCAATTGACAGAATTTAAATCCCATCAAATACAGCAGAAACCTTTCTAAGCACAGTATTTTCCCCTGTGAGTACTATTTTTTTTTTTTAAAGATTTATTTATTCACTTATACAAGCACTGGGTACAGTCAGAAGCATGGGAGGGTGAGAGAATTCACCAGAGCCAGAGCAGGGAGCAGAGCAGGCAGAAGGACCGAAGTACACTGCTGAGGGGAGCAGCGGACGGCAGGAGAGGTCTGCGCACCATGTGGGACCCTCCTCCAGTGGCTGGGGAGCAGCGGGGGATTGAACCGGCGCCGCAGAGGCTGCGGGCAGCTTCGCAACCCAGCGCTCAACCGCTGTGCCACCGGGTAGGCCCTGAATACTTTTATATTGTATTACTCAAGATTCTCTCCCTCCCTCCCTACTTTACTCCCTCCTCTGCCTCCTCTTTTTCCTTCTCTCTCTTTCCCTCCCTCTTTGGATGGACTTATACACTCCTATGTCTCCTAACAGCAATGAATGTACAGTAAATTCTAATATATCATTTCTAGGCATTGAGAAATGTATTTTGACCTACATTCTTTTTTTTTAAAGATTTATTTTATTTATTTATGCATATAAGAGATGGGGTGTAGGCCAGAGGTGCAGAGGGTGAGAGGACTCATCAGAGACAGAGTGGGGTACAAAACAGGCAGGTCTACTGAAATACACTGCTGAGGGGAGCAGCGGGCAAGATGGGAGAGGTCTGCTGTGCCATGTGGGTAGCTTTCTGTCCAGGGATGGAACTTATGCTGCAGTGGCTGCTGATGGCTTCATTGATAGTGCTGAAACTTAACCTCTTATGCCACCAGGTAGGCCCTTGACATACATTCTTCATAGATAAAGGCAGGTAAATTGTCAACATTTTGAAAAAAGAGTAAGGAAATCATAAACACATTAAAATAACTAATTTTAACATAACTTAATTTGATGCATACGTTAATTCTGATGACCTAGTCACTTAAACTAATATGAAAACTATAATAGTTATAAATTAATGTGAAAATTCCCGTGCCTCAATTAATAAATGGCTGTTGAAGTATTGTATTTTCACTCCCATCTTATGTCTTTGTGGTTGCTAGTGCAGACTCCGGAGCCAGAATGATTGAGGGTGGGCAGTCTTCAGTAGTCTCGAGTTTTATGACAGGTTATTACTTGACCTCTATGTGTTTTAATTTAATTTTAATTTCCTCATTTGTAAAATGGAAATGATAGCTGTACCTATCAGAATTAACATGAAGATTGAATGAATTAATTTGTGTAGGGCCTAACATATAGCAAACACTTAATAGATGTTAGCTAACACTACTAATCTCAAATATATATTATGCATTGCTATCAAAGTTAAATTTAATATATGGAAGGACAAATTATGATCCAGAAACTCTTATATAACTGCTATACTAGACAGAAGTGACAATTTACTTTCCAAATTCTTACACAGTATATTCTGTCTTCAGAAACAAAAGACGTTATGTGCTTATGTATGCTACATAGATACCCTTATAACTATAAATAGAAGTAAAAATTATGCAGTTCATTAACTGCCTCTTAATATCTGGTTGTAATTATAAAAGGCAAATAATATGTAATGCTGGGTTGGTAAATAATAAGACTGCCATTCAGTTTTCTTGTAATATTTACTTTGCTGCTGACTACTACTAGCAATTGCATCAGCTCTACCCTAGTGATCTGAAACACTGAGTACAATCTATTGTTTTCACCATCACAATGATTAGTCATAAATTTACTAATATTTATCTCAAACTCAGAATAAAAATAGAAAGAAAATTTTCCCTTGTCCATCTGACCATATTTTCCTGAACAGATTATATTTGTGGTTGCTAGTGGCGGGGGATAATGGGTGTCCCAAATGGGTTAATGAAGTCAAAAGGTACAAGCTTTCAGCTATAAAATAACTCAGTCCTGGGAATATAATATAGAGCATGGTGACAATAGTTAGTAATACTCTATTGCACACTTGAAAATTGTTTGGAGAGTAAATCTTAGATGGTCTCATCAAAAGAAAAAAAATTGTAACTATGTATGGGGATGTATGTTAAATAGCCTTATCGAGATCATTTCACAGATACACAAATACAGGATCAACACGCTATACAACTGAACTAATACAGTGTTATATGCACATTCACAAATACATAGAAAGTAAATGTTTAGAGACTTTTATCCAACCTAAAAATTATTGTTTACTGGGAAGAATGTTAGGAGTGAGTTACTCTGACTGACAGGTGTTTCCTTTAATAAACTAGCAGAAGATAGAGGGATTAGAAGCTTATTCAGATGACCCTTCCTCATTCCTGTGTATACCACTCTATCTAGTGGTGCGTCTGTTTGTGGTTTTGTTTTGTGGTGAATAAAATAATCCTTGTTTAAAAGAAAAAAAATGTTAAAAAAAAAGTAAAACAAAATCCAAACAAATGCAAGAAAACAAAGCAAACATACCACTCATGGCTGTGAAACTACTGCCATTTTTAGACTTTTATGTTTTTTTTTTTCCTTTGGTGGCAAATACCTCAAAAAAGTGGTTTGTGTACTATATTCGGAACTTACACTGTCTCATACTGTGTCAGCTCTCAATAAAAACGAGTATGTTCTCTTCCCAAGTCCCTTGCCATATCCTCACTCTCTTCCTATCCTTCCTAATAATGAGTATTTCTTATGCTTAGCATTTGGGTCTCATTCCATTTTTTCTTTTCTCATACTAAACTCACTCTTGGAGACATTGTATTTTTCACTTTAATTTTGTGGTTGCAGTTTGCTTCCTTTATCATGAACATCTTTGTCTATGAAGCATCTTGGGGTTATGGTAACAGAACACCACAAATAGAGTGGCTCAAAACAACAAAATGCACTCTCTCATAATTCTGGGGCTAGAAGTCCAAAAGCAAGACTTCACTCACTCTGAAGTCTGCTTAACACTCACACTTTCTCAGCATCCTTCGCTCCCATGACTGGTTGCATCATTCTAATCACTGCCTCTATCTTCATATTACCTTTTCCTCTGTGTCTGTTTCCTCCTGTCTTTCCTGATGTTTCAAAGATAATAAAAAAAAAAGTCAGAATTAATGATAAAGGATGTGAACTGCAACCACATAATTAAAGTAAAAAAAAAAGTTTCCAAAAGAGTGAGTTTAATAAGAGAAAAGAAAAATGAGCTGAGACCCAAGTGCTAGGCATAAGAAATACCCATTATTAGGAAGGATAGGAAGATGATTGGATTTAAGGCCCATCTGGGTAATCCAGGCTAGCTCTTCATCTCAAGATCCTTAACTTAAGTGGCATCTGCACACACCCTTTTCTCAAAGAGAATAACTCTCAGGTTCTAGAAATTAGGACATGAACATATCTTTCTGGGAACTATCATTCAACCACTCTATCAGGAATAAGAAGCCATTATGTAATGGGATGTCACATAACAATGGATACCAGACCTAGGTGTTGAGTTGGTGGGAACTACAACACACATGCCCCTCCTCAGCTCTAGCTGACGGTTGACATGGTGACATGCAGATCCACTGTTGCCAGTTTGTTGATCTTCCTAGAAAATCTGGAAACCCAGATTTTTATGTGCTGGAAATTAACTAAAAATTTAAAAATCTGCTTAGTGTGATACTACGGGAAAATGAAACTGTGAGTTAGATACTGCAAACTGTCAGCTTGTGACCTCTTATCTATAGTTCTGAAGGTCACAGAAAAATTCTGATGAGAAGGGCAAAGAACCTTCACCTTAGAGATAAGAGACATGGTGACTCTAATGCCAAGGGAGATAGGAAGAAAGATGCTAATACCACCTTTGATTTGCCATTCTTTGCTATTTTAATTCAGTCAGAAACTCAAACTTAATTCTATTTTTTTTAAAGATTTATTTATACAAGCACTGGGTACAGTCAGAAGCGTGGGAGGGTGAGAGAATTCACCAGAGCCAGAGCTGGGAGCAGAACAGGCAGATGGATGAAATACACTGCTGAGGGGAGCAGTGGGCGTGGCAGGAGAGGTCTGTCGCACCAGGTGGGACCCTCGCAGGCGGCCGGGGATTGAACTGGCACTGCAGAGGCTGCAGGCAGCTTCGCAGCCCAGTGCTCAACCGCTGCGCCACCAGGGGAGGCCCTCAAATTTAATTCTAAACCTGTAAGATTAGCTTTTTATTGATGTCTTCTGATAAAATTTAAAGCTGAGAATCATGCAACGTGGCTACTTAATAGTATCTGTTAATTTTTGGAGAGTGATCAGAACTCTTATTTAGCTGTATTTTTAAATACTATACTGTTAATAAAAATGAAGGAAAATACCTGTATGAAATAAATGACTGTTCTTAAAATCAAAATGTTCATCAAAAGGCACAACACATAAAATAGTACATGTTATGTAATTGCATTTATATAAAGTTTGATAATGGGCAAAATGAACATATGATCAAAGTAGAATTCTGGTTTTTCCTTGGCCAGTAATAATGCATGGAAAGAGTAGGACGGTGGAAGGAAGATAATGTTCTTTTTCCTTTGTAATTAATTATAATACTTTAAAATTGAAGTTAACTTTGCACTATAACATTATATGTTGCAGGTGTATATCATTGAGTATCAACATACATATATATACTGCATTAAGTTCACCACTAGAAGTCCTATCCTTCACCATATCATTGTCCCCCTTTTTAAACATTTACATTTATATTTATTTAAAAAATATTTCCCCTTTTAATTTAATTTTCTTTTTCTTTTTTTTAGGTGACATTGGTTTACAACACTGTATATGACTTAGGGGAATAGGGTCACACCTGCACAGATATATGTTATCATACCGCCCCTGCCTCATTGTCCCCTTTTTCATGATTTGCCTTCTCTTCTTCTCCTTTCCTCCGGTAGCCACTAATTGGTTTTATAGTCCAAATAGTCCATTTTTGTTTTGTTTAGTTCATCTGTCTGATTGGTTTCTCTATATACTACATATGAGTGAAATCATATGGTATTTGTCTTTCTCTGTCTGGCTTATTTCACTAAGCATAATACCTTCTAGTCTCATCCATGTTGTTGCAAATGACAGGATTTCATTTTTTTTTTAATAGCTGAATAGTGTTCCACTGTGTATATAAGTCACATCTCTATTCATTTATCTGTTGATGGGCACTTAGGTTGTCTCCAGTTCTTGGCTATTGTAAATAATGCTGCAATACACATGAAGGTACATTTATCTTTCCTGATCTGTAAAGTTTTGCTGAGAATTTGGATGAAAGCCTGATGGGACTATCTTTAGAAATGACCTGCTTCCTCCCTCCTCAGCCACTTTCAGTATTTTTCTTTCTCTTGTTGTCTTAATAGTTTCTCTGTATCTTATTGTAGGTCTCTTTGCATTTAGATAACTAGGCATTCTGTTAGTTTCATGGACTTGTATATTTAGTTCCAAGTTTGGGTAGTTTTTTGCAATTATTTCTTTGAGTAAGGTTTGCCCATTGATGGATAAAGAAAATATGGCATTACGTATACAATAGAATATTATTCAGCCTTAAAAAGTCATTCCTTCCATATGCAGCATATTGGATGCAACTGGAGGGTTCCTAGTATAAAGTGAGATAATCAGATATTGAAAGAAAAATACTACATGATTTTAGGAATATTTGGAAACTAAAAAAAAAGTTAAATTTATAGTAAAAGGATAGGATGCTGGTTGCCATGCACTGGGGGGTGGAGGCAAAGGGGAGAATTTGGTCAGGAGGGATAAATGTTGTTATAAGCTGAATAAGTGCTGGCTAATGTACAGCATACTTACTATACTTAAAAATAGTGTATTGCATACCTGAAATTTGTTAAGAATTTAGATCTGAAGGGCTTTCATCATGAATGAAGGGTAATTATATGAGATGATGGTGATGGATATATCAGTTAGCTAGATTGTTGTAATCATTTTATAATATATACATGTATTCAAACATCATGTTGTACAAGCTGAATATATACAATATCTATTTGTCAATCATAACTCAGTAAAACTGGGAAAACACAATAATATCTATGTAACATAGCTACATATTTAAAAAGGCATATATATGGTATATGGAAAAACATATATCCATATATATGGAAATGCCCAGCCCAACTATTAGTCATTTAAATTAAAAAAAATTTTATTGTTCTTAAATTGAAAAAACAAGCTATCTGAATGGTATACTTGTATCACCTTGTAGGCTTAAGCAGACTCAGCATTTTACCCTGTACTGCCATCTTTTTTACTATCACTTGTAAAGTTAGGTTTACAATTAAAATTGTATGGGGGAGGGAATGGAAAGTCTGTTTTATAGATTCTAAAAAAATTCAAATCTTGCACTCAAAATGACTTCCAATTCTATGAAATAACTGCTTTTCCTATTACAAACAGGTAGGCAGATAACCATGAAGACAGCCATTAGCTGAACTTCAGGTAGCTGATAAAATTAGCAATTGGCTATTGTCATTTATATTGATTACCACTATAAGATAGAAAGGCAAAAATTTGATTGCCAAAGAAAGTATTTAAGGATTTATGGAAGAGTATAATGACAATCAGGAGTTTAAGTAGCTTGCCAAATGTGAACCTGGTAAGTGGTGGGGCTAGGATTTAAACTGAACCCCAACTGGCTCTAAAGTACTTGCTTCTAATAGTGATAGGAGTTCGAGGAAAGAAATATCAGGGGAGGCAGGGCAGAGAATGATCTATCCATTAAGCTCAACTGAAAACACACTTTCTCCATGAAATTTTGATGTATCATTTTAGCTGAAAGTAATCCCTTCCTGCTCTGAACAGCTCTAACTCAGTGTCAAATCTTGCACTCTTATGACATTCATCATAAATGGTCAGATAATACAGCTATTTGTGTGTATAGATCCTAAATCCATTAAGACTATTTAATTGAAGTATTCTAAAAAATTCATGCATAATTTGAAATTTTACAAGTAAAAATTTTATTTATTTATTTATTTATTTATTTATAAAGATTTACTTTATTTATACAAGAGCCGGGGTATAGGCCAGATGTGCGGGAGGGTGAGAGGATTCACCAGAGACAGAGTGGGGAACAGAACAGGCAGACTGACGAAATACACTGCTGAGGGGAGCAGCGGGTGAGACAGGAGAGGTCTACTCGCTATGTGGGTTGCTTGCAGGCGGGGATCGAACCGGCACTGCAAAGGCTGAGGACAACTTCACAGTGCTGCGCTCAACCACCTACACCACCAGGGAGGCCCTACAAGTCAAATTTTAAATGGATTGTAGAGGTTGCCGTTTAAAGCAATTCTAGCCAAATCTATCACCTTTACAAATGGGTAAAACAGTGGTCCAGCTATTACTAGGAATATTTATTTTACAGAAATACTTGTAAAATAATAGCTCATTAATCTGAGGCTATTTCCCCCCACCTAAATTCTAACTATTCATCATATTCAAATCAGTGTTATATTGCTTTCCTGGAATAAATTTTTATTTCAGTTTAATCTTTTGAACTCCTCGCTTATACCTGGCATTATTTTTTTTCCCCAGAAATGAAAATGCTGTTTGATTGAAAATATTGATAACTGCAATTGAGCCAAACTCATTTTTCCACTGCAGACTACTTGCTCAAAATTGTAGTTTAACAGTGTCTAAAGTCCTCTACCTTCATTGAGCATTTAATTGGCCCTTTTCTTTCTCTTTGAACTCTCTTAGAATTACCTAGTGAGAATCTCACTGGTTTCTTAATTGGGGATAGAAAGTTGCACTTGCATTATGCATCCACACAAAGCAAGGCACTAGTATCTCTTTGGGATCCACCCTGTTTTCCTATTAAAAGCCGTTTTTAAATTGTTTCAGTGGGTATAGTCAAGTGATGTGCGAAAAATGCTGATGATACAGACACGCAGAACTTCAAAAAAATGTAACAACATCAAAATTCAAAATAATATACAGCATGTTAAATCAACTGTGCATTTAGAAATATTTACTTCTGGGAAAATTTATCTTTAAAAAAATACTGTTGTCTGTCTCATTTGTAGTTGAATAATGAGTAGTACAAACTTATTGGAAGATCATTTTTTGGACAGGATTTTAAAAATATATATTTTAATAATTTGGATAGATATTTATGTATAATATTGATAGATGATTAGATATTCTTATTTCCACTCTTTGTTTTGAAGAAGGGCAATATGTAAAATATCAGGATTCTATTATCCATTTCTGTATTTTCTGTTTACTACTATTTTATTTGTACTTTATTATTTCTTGACAATTTATTTTATTCTGACCACCTCTAGGGGGCAATTTAACCTAAATTATCCTTTGGATGAATGATAGACCACTGTACTAGAAAAATTATGTCAAATGACATTATGCAGTTAAAATGATTGTGGTCTCATGCCACCTTTTTAGTTCAGATTTTCTTAATGCGTTAGCTAGACTTTGAGGTTAAAATTTAACCAAAATTTATGTGTATCAGAAGCCTGAAGGGTCTTTATTCTCTTCATTGCTCTTAAGCCTCTATTGCACTAGTGTAGAAACTGTAACTTAAAATTCCCAAATAAAGGTGACTTCGTTTTTTCTGGTTAAAATTTTTCTTTAGTTTAAAACACTCTCTTTTAAATGAATCATTGAACTTCCAAAGTTCTTTCCTTTCTTTCTTCTTCTTTGCTAAGTTGGTACCTATGTATATCATGGTAATCTCATGACCTTGTAAAGGTAGGTGAGAGAATTTTTTGTGTTGACCAGCCTAAGAGATGCTTAAGTAACTGGGAAAAATTTATTTTTGGATGTGTCTGTGAGGTTGTTTCTGGGAGATATTAACATTTGATTCAATGAATGAGTAACGCAATCTGCCCTCACCAAACCGGGTGGCTCTCCCCAAATGCAGGCAGACATCATCTGGCCATTGGAGACCTAAATGGAACAAAGAAGTGAAGGAAGGGTGAGTTCCCTTTCCCTTCTTTAGCTCGCATGTCCATTTTCTCTTGTGTTTCGGTATCGGAGCTCCTGGTTTTTGGGTGTTTGACTCTAGGTCTCACACCAGTGGCCCCGTGGTTCTCAGGTCCTTGGACTCGAACTGAATCATACTATTTGCTTTTCTAGTTCTCCGGCTTGCAGATGGCATTGTGGGATGTTGGCCTCCATAAATACATGAACCAATTCTTATAATAAATCTCTCCTTATATCTATCTCTACTCTATTTATGTCTATGTCTTCATCTGAATCTCTATATACCTATATAATCTAACTCAATGTCTGTGTCTGTATCATCACCTATTGGTTTAGTTTCTCTGGAGAATCCTGATAAATAGTGGAGAAAGAAGAATTCAAAACTACACACAAATGTTTGGCTCTTTTCTGGATTCTCACTGGCTTTTGGTTAAATTGCCTTGCCCTTTATCTGATTTGGATTATCTCCTGACCTCACTGATTTTGCTGGCGTAACTGGGCCTCCTAGTCTTTGTGCACCGGCATTCATTGCTTATGACTCTGGAATTGCCTTGGGACTCAGGATTAGTCACCTATTTCCAAGCTCCAGTTTCTGCTACTTTGCCCACATTTTAAATGGTTGCATGTTTCTTTGGGGATACAAGGAACTTTAAAATTTCCTCCCTCCATACCAAAGCCACAGAAAACCAGCTATAGTAGCTGTGACTGGGTGTTTAGATATTCTCTTCTGACATACTGTACAATTTTTTTCTTGGACTTACTAGATATGGTGAGGTGCTGAATGTAGGTTTTTCTCTGATGGTCTTACAGCATCCTCAGGACAGCCTGAAAATCATAATAGTAGCTCCAAAGGCCTTGAGTTCTGCTGTGGTATCTTCTTATCTACATGTTAAGCCTTTGCTTATCTTTCTGTCTTTTTCCTCTTTTTGTAGTAATCTTTCCATTTCTTCTTCCTACCTGACCAAAAATTTCATATGTTGAATTCTCATTATTGGTAGCTTACTATAAGTGTCAATGTTCATACTTAAAAGTTTTACTTTTGCTATGTAAAGAATATTTTTTTGTTTGAATTTAAGAATATCCTATTTTTAAATAAAGACTAATTTTCAAGATTATTTTGGAGATGTAATATGTAACTATGTACATCATTCAGAAGATACCAAGGGGTTTTACACGAAGAGTGAGGCTCCCTTCTACTTTTGTGTTTGAGTGGCCAGCTACTCTAAGAGGTAAACATTCCTGTCAAGTTGTCTCTTCCATAGTATTCCAGAGATACTGGAAGCATATAAAAGGAGCTCTCTCTCTCTCTCTCTCTCTCTCTCTCTCTCTTTTTAAGATTTATTTTATTTAAAAGGAGCTCTCTCTCTCTCTCTTTAAGATTTATTTTATTTATACAAGAACCGGGGTACAGGCCAGATGCACGGGAGGGTGAGAGGATTCACCAGAGACAGAGCAAGTAACAGAACTGGCAGACTGACGAAATACACTGCTGAGGGGAGCAGCAGGCGAGACAGGAGAGGTCTGCTTCGCCATATAGGATTCTTGCCAGCCAGCCGGGATCGAACCAGCGCTGCAGAGGCTGCGGACAGCTTCGCAGTGCTGCGCTCAACTGCCTGCGCCACCAGGGAGGCCCCCCTCTCTCTCTCTTTTTATTAAACCAGTTAGTACTGTGCTATATACCCATTTTTTTTTTAAACACTGCTTTTTTTAAAAAAAATTAAGAATATATTTAGGAACTTATTTGCATAGGTGAAATGGCATAGATAGGTAAAAAATAGTATAGAGCTGCCACATCTTTTTATTGACTACATATTACTCCTCTTTGTGTTTGTATCATCATTTATAATATTTAACTCCCCCTGCATCTTTATTGGAAGGTAACTGACATATATAGCCTGACATATAGCCTATTTTATATTGATGGTCATTTAGATCTTTTAATTTGTTATTACTTAAAATGTTGTAATTTCCATGTGTATGTGTTACTACACATGTGCAAGTATAGTTGATGAATCAATTTCTGGAAGAATTGCTGGATCTCAGGGTCTTTGAGGTTAAGATTCTGATATACATTACCAAATAATTTGCTATAGATATTGTGCCAATTTGTATCCCAGTAACCACAGTTTAGCATGTTTATTTCATTTGATATAGAAAAACAACACAATGTTACCATGCTTTTGTTATTGCCCATAGGCTAGGTGAAAAATGGTATCTCTATGTACTTTTAATACAAATTTATTTTATATGTAATGCTGACTCTCTTTTTAGGTCCTGGAAAGCCTTTTGTTTTCCTTTATTGTGAATCATGTCTTTCCTCCATTTTTCTCTGAGGCTGTCAGTTTTTTCCTGATTGATTTATGGAGATATTTTACATGCTAATGAAGGTAACTTTTTTTTTCAAGTTCTACTATTACTTTTTTTTAATCTCTTTTATTTTTTATTTTATATATATTTTTACATCATTTTTCATTTTTGCACAATGTATGCATTTTCATCTTGGTTATAGTCCCCATAAAATTCCCTTGTTTTGATCCTACTCCTTTCTCTCCCCTTTTAGTGTGTCTCTGATTTGTAGTTGCTTGTTGATTTTGATTTTTACTTTATTATAATTAGTCTTTTTCCTGGTCCCTTATTTAAGTTTTCTAAATCCCTGCTATAAGTGAAACCATCTGGTATTTTTCTTTTTCTTTCTGGCTTATTTCACTGAGCATGATCCCTTTCAGCTCTATCCTTGTTGCTGCAAATTGCATGAGTTTATCTTTTTTGATTGCTGAGTAATATTCCATTGTGTATATGTGCCGCATCTTCTTTATCCAGTCATCTATTTTTGGGCATTTGGGTTGTTTCCATAGGTTAGCTATTGTAAATAATGCTGCTATAAAGATAGGGGTGCAGGTTCCCTTTTGAATTAATGTTTCTGTGTCCTCGGGTAAATACCTAAGAGTGTAATTGCTGGATCATGTGGAAGCGCCATCTTTAGCAGACGGAGGAACCTCCACACAGCTTTCCATAGTGGTTGGACCAGTTTGCATTCCTACCAGCAGTCAGAGAGTTCCTTTTTCTCCACATCCTCACCAACATTTGTTGTTGCTAGTTTTTTTTTTTTAAAGATTTATTTATTTATGCATACAAGAACGGGGTACAGGCCAGAGGTGTGGGGGGTGAGAGGATTCACCAGAGACAGAGTGGGGAACAAAACAGGCAGACTGACTGAAATACACTGCTGAGGGGAGCAGCGGGCGAGTCAGGAGAGTTCTGCTGTGCCATGTGGGTATCTCCCTGGCCAGGGATTGAACTCATGCTGCAGTCTCTGCAGATAGTTTCATAGGTTGCGTCTTAACCCCTTGCACCACCAGGGAGGCCCCGTTGCTATTTTTTTTAATATGTGCCATTCTCACTGGTGTAAGATGGTATCTCATTGTAGTTTTGATTTGCATTTCCCTGGTTACAAGTGATGTTGAACATTTTTTCATATGCCTTTTGGCCATTTGCATTTCCTCTTTGGAGAAGTTTCTTTTTAGCTCTTCTGCCCATATTTTGACTGGGTTATTTACTTTGTTTTTGTTGAGCTTTGTCAGCTCTTTGTAGATTTTTGTGATCAGTCCTTTATCATTAGTGTGCAAAATTTTTCTCCCAATCTGTAGGGTGTCTCTTTGTTTTGGTTATTGTCTCTTTTGCCATACAGAAACTCTTCAATTTGATGTCCCAGCTATTTATCTTTGCCTTCACAATCACTGCTTTGGGTGATATGTCTTTAAAGATGTTACTGATATATCATGTAGTGTTTCACCTATATTTCTAATGAAGGTAACTTTTGTCTGGAATATATGTTGGAAATATTTTTCCCAATTGCTACTTTTGACCTTTGACCTGCGCCTTTTTTGTGTCCCTAGGTAGAACAATTTTTTTTTTAATTTTTTAATTTTATATATTTTTTACATAATTTTTCATTTTTGTACAATATTGCATTTTCATCTTGGTTATAGTCCCTGTAAAATTCCCACCACCTTTGTTTTTATCCTACTCCCTTCTCCCCACTGTAGTGTGTCTCTGGTTTATAGTTGCCTAGGCAGAAAAATTTTTATGATGTTTACCAATCTTCTCTCTATGGCTTCTTGTGTTTTGTGGCATACTTAGTCTTTCCCTACCCCAAGGTTATTTTAAAACTCTTCATATTTTCTTTTTTTTTTTTTTAAGGTTTATTTATTTATGCATATAAGAGCTGGGGCACAGGCTAGAGGTGTGGGGGGGGGGTGAGAGGATTCACCAGAGACAGAGTGGGGAACAGAACAGGTGGATTGAATGAAATATACTGTGGAGGGAACAGCAGGCGAGTCAGGAGAGGTCTGCTGCACCATGTGGGTTGCTCACCGGTCGGCCGGGGATCGAACTCATGCAGCAGTGGCTGCGGATGGATTGCTTCATAGTGCGGTGCTTAACCCCTTGTGCCACCAGGGAGCCCTCTTCATATTTTCTTTTAATGCCTCTATGAAATTTCTTATATAATCTAAATGCCTATACTCTGTTCCATTGCTCTATTTATTCAGGTACTGACATTACAACTATTTTAATTACCTTACCATTGTATTTGACTATCTGATAGGATTGGGTTCACTCTGGTTATTCTTTTTCATAATATTCTGACTATCCTTGAGTGTTCATTTTTATGTATCGAATTTAAAATCTGCTCTTGTTGATATTTTAACAGGAATTACATTAGTTTTATAGATAATTTTAAGGAAAATTGACAACCTTACAATATTCCTATCATAAAGTATACCTTTTGATTAATTGAAGAATTTGTCATTTTAAAATCACATTTCTTTTGAAACCAATTATAAATGAATATACTTCAGATAATTTTTGGTCATAATATAGGCATACTTGATTTATGTGTTTAAAACAATAATCAAGTAAGTTAAATTTCCTTGTTAAACTAGTTTTTGCTAACATTCTTGTGTGAGATAATTGTAAAATGAACATGTTGTAATTTTCACTTTTTAATTCCAAATTTCATGTAATTAATTAATAATAAATATTAAGTTGCTAAAATTTAAGAAATAATTTGGAAAGTTACTTAGTGTTGGGACATTGAAAGGACAGGAGAATAGTAGAAAGAGAACAGGAGAAAAGAACAGGAAATTAAAATTCTTATTAAATTTTGACTCCAAGCATTATACATTAGTTGTTTAGTAAAACTGCATTGCCAGTAGATAATTAAGGCACATTCCTTATGTCAGGCTATCTTAAGGACTATAGAGAAAATGAAAGAATAAGTGCCTTGCTACAAGTCAATAAAAAGCAAACTGAACAGACATACAAATGACAAATTGGGTGACATCAGGATCAATTGTTGAACATTCAGATAATCAAGTGTAAGTTTATCTTGATTCTGAGCTCCCCATTTGTTTTCATGGCAACATATCAATTTCTTATATAAGGGAATTATCACATACTACACATAAAAACTCCACAAGGTTTTTTTTTTAACATAAAAAATGATAATGTTTATTAAAACAAAAGATGTTCAAAACCAGTTTCTCATCAAAAGATGTTCAAAACGCATAATTGAGTCTATCTCCAAAGCAGTAAAAATTGTTTTAAAATCAATTTTGTTTAAACATTCAAAGAAAAATTAAGGATGAGGTGAGTTTTGAGGAGCAGAGAATATGTGTTGGCACAGAGACCATCTGTAAACATTTGAAGGTTCACCCTCAGTAGAGTTATATGAAGGAATGCGTTTTCATGATCTTATTACATATCTTTCCTTGATTGCAAATATATATTATGTGTGCTTAGTTCTTGCCTTTGTAAGAAAGTGACTTCAGACCAGGATACCAAGTCAAAATTTTAATGACTCTGTTATTTCGCTATGTTTCCTGTGAGGACTGTCTATGTGTGAGGAGGAAGGTCAGATGATTGAGGGAGAGAGGGATACAGAGGAAGACTCAGAGCTGGCAGGTAAAGTAAAGGGACATTCCTTGAAGAGCAGCTTCACTTCGAAGCTTCCAGGAACATTTCAGATCCCTTGACCCAGAGGACTTCTAAGTCAGTAGTAAATATTATCAAACTAAATTGTTTCAGAATGACAGGGGAACTGATAGCTGTTAGTTTTTGAGAATGAAAACCTATTGGTTAAGGTGAAATGGAGTGACATAGTAACAAAACAAAAGTAATTTTTAAACATTATGCCTCCCCGGTGGCGCAGCGGTTGAGCGCTGGGTTGCGAGGCTGCCCGCAGCCTCTGGGACGCCGGTTCAATCCCCGGCTGCTCGGTCCCACATGGCGCGCAGACCTCTCCTGCCGCCCGCTGCTCCCCTCAGCAGTGTACTTCGGTCCTTCTGCCTGCTCTGCTCCCCGCTCTGGCTCTGGTGAATTCTCTCACCCTCCCGCCTTCTGACTGTACCCAGTGCATGTATAAACAAACAAACAAACAAATAAATAAATAAAACATGCTTTTATTAAAAAAAAAATAAAATAAACATTATGCCTTAGGGGAAAGACAAAGAGATGAGGGCAGGGACTACATTCTTTGCATCAGAGTAAGGGGGACCAGGGAACCCAAGTCAGAGTGTCCTGGAGTGTTAGTGGGCTCTCAGGCAGAATTATCCTATGGGGATTCAAATCTCTAATCTGGCGCACTTAAGAGGGTGTTGGGAAAGGCCGTTGCTGTGAATAAAGCTTTCCCACCTACTTAAAAAAAATGGGTCTGGGGCCTCCCTGGTGGTGCAAGGGGTTAAGACGCAACCTATGAAGCAATCCACAGCCTCTGCAGCTCGAGTTCGATCCCCGGCCGGCCAGGTAGCAACCCATAAGGCACAGCAGACCTCTCCTGACTCGCCTGCTGCTCCCCTCAGCTGTGTGCTTCAGTCTGTCTGCCTGTTCTGTTCCCCACTCTGTCTCTGGTGAATCCTCTCACCCCACCACGTCTCTAGCCTATACCCCAGCTCTTGTATGCTTAAATAAATAAATCTTTTTAAAAAAGGGTCTGTATCAATATATTTTACTTACTTATTTCCTACAAACTTTCTCCACATTCTGCATCTCCATGGTCAGAGCTACACTGAGAGTTAGTGGTAAACTACTACCTTTTCTGCATGTCCAATTCTAAAGCAAAATCTATTTAAGAACATCTTTGTTGGGCCTCCCCAGTGGCGCAGCGGTTGAGCGCTGGATTGCGAAGCCCGCGGCCTCTGGGACGCCGGTTCGATCCCCGGCAGCTCCCCGGCCACCGGAGGAGGGTCCTGCATGGCGTGCAGACCTCTCCTGCCGCCCGCTGCTCCCCTCAGCAGTGTACCTCGGTCCTTCTGCCTGTTCTGCTCCCCGCTCTGGCTCTGGCGAATTCTCTCACCTTCCCGCGCTTCTGACTGTACCCACGGCTTGTATAAATAAATAAATAAATCTTAAAAAAAAAAAAGACATAAAAAAAAAAGAACATCTTTGTTAGGTAATATCTTATGATTATAAACAAACCCCATGGGTATTATTTTATGTCTGGTTTTTTTTTTGTGAAGATTTATTTATTTTTGCATACAAGAACCAGGGTACAGGCCAGAGGTGTGGGAGGTGAGAGGATTCTCCAGAGACAGAGCCGGGAACAGAACGGGCAGATAGACTGAAGCACACTGCTGAGGGGAACAGCAGGCAAGTCAGGAGAGGTCTGCTGCGCCATGTGGGTTGCTCCGTTGCCGACCGGGGATTGAACTCCCGCTGCAGAGGCTACAGACAGCCTCACAGCGCTGTGCTTAACCCCCTGCGCCACAAGGGAGGCCACGTTTTATGTCTGTTAAAGTGATTTCTTAGTAGGCTTGCTCAAAGCAGTCTGACTTTTAACAGATAATTCTGTTGTAATACAATTATATCCTTCAATAGCTTTTGGAAGAATATAATTAAATACAAGTAAATCAGTTATTTTTCTTTTTTAAAATAACACTTTTAGAGGGGAGGGGTCGAACCTTTTGAGGGTTATGTGGACTATAGATGGAGGCTGGCAGATATTTACAGTTGCCATTCCTCCCTCTCTGCTGTTGTTGGCAGAGTATTGCCCCCTTCACCCTCCCTCTTGTCATGATGGCCACTTCCTAATCCTTGGAACCTCTGTGTTGCAAGGGAAAAGGTGACTTTGCATATATGATTAAATTGAGGATCTTGAGATGGACAGATCGTTATGGGATGTGCCCAATGTTATCACAAAGTTCTTTGTAATGGAAAGAGGGAGGCAAGAGAGTTAGAGAAGTGATAATGGAAGCAAGGTTGGAGTGATACAAGGAAGATCAGTCTCAGGAATTCAGGAAGCCTCTAAAGCTGGAAAATGCAATGAAATTCTCTTCAAGAACTTCCAGAAGGAAACTCTTTAAAGGAAGTTGCTTTAAGCTATTAAATTGTGGTAGCTATTTATATCAGCAACTGGAATTGAATATATAGCTATAGGTGATGCATCACATTTGTCTAAACCAATTGTGGAAATTCCATTTGTCTTTGCCAAGTATGCTTTGTGATTTGGTATTAAAAAAAGTCATCTTTTTTTTTTTGAATGCTGAGTAATATTCCATGGTATATATGTACCACATCTTCTTGATCCAGTCATCTATTTTTGGGCATTTGGGTTGTTTCCAAAGCTTAGCTATTGTAAACAGTGCTGCTATAAACATAGGGGTGCAGGTGCTCTTTGGAATTGATGTTTCAGCATTCAAAAAAGATAAACACATGCAATTTGCAGCAACATGGATGGCGCTGGAAGGGATCATGCTCAGCGAAATAAGCCAAAAAGAAAAAGAAAAATACCGGATGGTCTCACTCATAGCAAGAATCTAGAAAACTTAAATAAGGGACCAGGAAAATGAATATAAGAAAGTGAAAATCAAAATCAACAAAAAACTATGAACCAGAGACACTTTTTGGGGGGTGGGGGGCGGGAGGGGAAGGATTGGGGTCAGAATGGGGCGTTTGCAATTGTATGGGGGAATATAAAAATAAAATTTATTATTTTAAAAAAAATTAAAAAAAATAAAAAAATAAAAAGAAGAATTAAATTGATAAACCTTGGTTAAGATGAAAGAGAAAGAGGAGCAAATAACTGATATAATGAATAGAGGTTTATAACTACAAATCCTATCAATAATAAAAAGGTCAAAGGACTATAATATAAAAAAAAACAAAAGTAATCTTGAGATTACTGGGAACCATTTCCTTTCAGATCCATCCATCATTTTCCTCCTGCTAGGGATGTTGGTATGAGAATATGATTTGTGGACTCACAGCAACTCTGAGATTGTGTGTTGACAGAATCTTAAAGGCCAAAGCCCACACATCGAGGATGCCAGAATTATGTGTCCTTGGTGTTATTGTTGAGCCATTGCACTAAATCTGGAAACTCCTATGTCCAGATTATTATATGTGAAATAATTACTATTATTGCTTATGCCATTATTTTATGGAATCTAATTTGATATGTGTGATGTGATAGATGGAGTAGTTAATGAAAAATTGACTCAATCTTTTTGGTAAACTTCAGATTTATCCTGATCTTTATTCTAATTTCACCTTTAGACTATTGAAAATTTCCCCATGAACTAGAAGGTATTTACTTTGCTAGCAAAATATGGGAGAAAAATATGAGCTATACCAATTTGTTGGCTTTGTTCACAAGGTAACAAAATTATAAACTAAATAGGCAAATTCACTTAGATGGCATAATAAAAAACTGGTTGATGTTCTGATTACAGACCCAGACAACTAATGAGTGCATAAGGTAATAATGGAATATTGTAGTATGTGAAACATTTAATGTAGTTCAAACAAATTGGACAGCAAGGCATTAATTACTGCTTTGATAAATGATCTTCTGTTCTTACCCTCCTTGCTCTTCTCTATAACTATTGTAACATTGGAAAAATAAGTCATATTTAAATAATTTCAAGCCAAAGAAAACAAGATTATGCAATGAAAATATTTAAATTATATCCTTAGATATGCAAAATTATTCATTAAGACATTTAAAAATAATCTTTAATTAATAGTATCCAAATCCCTTTAATTTATTTGCATATAAGAATACCTGAGTTTATAATTGTAATTGCAAATGTGAATTGATTTTTCTTTCCCTTTGGGTAAATAGCTTGCTGCTGTTTAATAAACAACAGGCCCTTCAAAGTTAGAATTTTTGAAACTTTCTCCTCTTTCCTTTTTGTACCAATTGATCAGTCGTCATTCTGTTGGCATATTTGGAAAAGAATATGTTACAAAACTGAAACCTTTGGCCACATTATGTGCTGTAGTGTCTACATACTTAATCTAGAGTTCCAGTTCACAAACCACTTTATTTCTTTTTTAGGTGACATAAAAATGGCAATTCATTCGAGCTATTTAAGAGTTTAAGTGTTCCTCACCTTTAAGAGTAACCAAGAGAGGGGCCTCCCTGGTGGAGCGAGGGGTTAAGCAAAGCACTATGAAGCAATCCGCAGCCTCGGCAGCACGAGTTTGATCCCCGGCTGGCCAGGGAGCAGCCTATATGGCACAGCAGACCTTTCCTGAATCGACCGCCTCTCCCCTCAGCAGTGTACTTTGGTCAATCTGCCTGTTCTGTTCCCCACAGTCTCTGGTGAATCCCCTTACCCCCTGCATCTCTGGCCTGTACCCCAGCTCTTGTATACATAAATAATCCTAAAAATAAAAAAGAGTAACCAAGGGATAATTCACTTTTCCTAATTTTTTGGAGTGACCCTAAGGTTACCTGAGACACTTTCCAGACACTGTAGTTCACATTAATACTTAGATTTTTTTGCATAGTTTTCTCTCATATACTGGGAACTTCTTGAGAGAAATTCCCATATCTTTCATCCATGCAGATCCCAAGCTTAGCCTAGTGCTCCACCATTGTTTAGAAAATTGCCAGGAAGAAATGAATGAATAAAGAAAGAAACTTATTACAGCAATAAACTTTACCTTAACATAAAACTGTTTTCAGAATCATATAGCTGACATTACCTGTAGTCAGTTCTTAAGCATACATTTGAATTTGTGAAAATTTTTGAAGTGTGTTTTTCTTCTGTTTTAATACTTATGAAGTTATTACATGACAAACAAATTTGAGATGTATAGTTTCCCTTGCCTAATTGTTACTTTGTTCTACTATTCCCAACAGTTTTAGTAAAAATGTTTGACTAAAATCTAAAATAAAATTCAGCCATTAAAAAAATGGTATGATGTAATGGTAATTCAAGAAGTCCAAAGAGAGTGCTTTTCATGGTTGATTAGTTCAGTGGCTCATTGATGTCCTTCAGGATTTAGGTCTTTTCAGAATTCTGCTTTGCCACCTTTGGTGTGTGGACTTGTATGCCCTACAGGAGTAGCTGAGCAGCTCTGAATCTAGAGCAACAAGGTACAGAGGCAGAAAAGGGCAGCCATCTTTTTCTAGTACATCCTTTTCAAAATTACTCAAGTTCTACATGCTCATAGTTGAAAGAATCAGATAGTCTGATAGTTGTTATATAAATAACAGCAACCACATTCCCACCTCTGCCAAGGCCCCCACACTTTGATCTCTTAGTTGATTATTATTTTAATCTTTACCTCCATGTCTCCAAGTAACAACCTGTAACACATGCTGCTCTTCTTGATATTTTGGTTTTTAGATGTTATTGATTTTTTTGCAGTGGAAAATGAAGGTTTAACTCTTTTTGCCCTGATTCATTTCATCCCTCCCTGTCTAGTGTAAGATTTCATTTGACATTTTTCTTTGACAAATGAAATCCTTTTTCTTCTCTTTTGCTCACTACTATTTATGATGTCTCTTGGAATACTCTTTCCTGTTTTAATCCCTTATTTTAGTGGAGTACTTCTATATCTTCTCATTAGTTTCCTGAGCAAGGGTTCCAGGAGGATTATTTTTTTGAAACTTTGAATGTCTTTATTCTACTTTACACTTAAATGACAGCTTGTGTTGTATTGAATCTTTTTGGAAATAATCCCCTTAAGAAATTTGAAGGTATTACCTTCTAACTTTTAGTTGTTGATAATATCAAACCGTCATTGCTTGATCTTTTCTAGGTGGTCATTCTCCACCTCCTCCTCCTTAGAGGTTGCTTTTTGTCCTGAAACTTCATGATTTTCTTTGATGAGGTTTTATTTTGATCTATTGTATTGGATGGTTGGTGAGTCATTTCAATCTGGAGACTTGTGGTCTTTTGTTTTCATCTTGGGACCCTAGTCCCTCTCCTTGTGGTCTCTGTGTTGGCTGGTTTGGTCTTCCTCACTGTATGTAGGTCTTAAAAGTCATGCTGTGTCACTTTTGTTGTATCTTATTTACTGAGGCAGTAACAAAATTCTTCTTAGAGTGGGTTGAGGATATGATATATATATACACTATGGAACACGATTCAACTATTAGAAGATGAACTGGGGGGGGCGGAGCAACATGGCGGCGAGGAGACGCTGCGAGTAAGATCTCCCATTAAAAAAAGTTAATAGGGAGGAAAAGCGGCAGGTCCCAGTGAGAACTGGGACACGGAAGATAAACGGACGACTCCAGCAAACTGCCCGAAGAAGAAAGTTGCCATAAAAGAGGACCAGAGGGAGGAAAGCGCAGAACCCTGCTCCCCTCCCCCGCCCACAAAGTCGGCACTCTCCGACCGGCAGAGAGGAGGGAAAAAACAAACTAAAACGGCCAACAAGAACAAAGGACGCAGCAAGCGGGACTGTGAGTGGAAAGGAACTATTGCAGCCACCACACCCCGTGAACGGGAGCTGCGGAGAACCCTGCAGGATCCGCTGCGGAGGTGAGCTCCAGGCGCCATTAAAGAGAGCCCCGCCCCCCAGGAGGAGACCAGCACCAACACACAGCCCCGGCCGCCGCCCGGTAAGCTTGCGCGGAAAAGCGGCGCGCTGGAAAAGCGGACACGGATCGGAATTGCGCGGAAAAGCAGCGCGGATCGCGCTGAAAAGCAGTGTGGTTGAAAAGCAAACGCGGATCCGGATCAGATCGCAGCTGCCCAGGTCCCCACGCCTGCGACCTAGGCTTGCGGGGAGACGCGCTGAGGCCCTCCCTGAGTGAGCAGGAACCAGGCGCCCAGGCAGGGGAGTGGGATTCAAAAGGCGCCATTCCCGCGCCACTGATCTGGGCTACAGCCCGCGTCCTGGAACTGAGGGCTTTGGAACTGAGACCCGGGGCACGAAATTAGGGGCATGGGTTCCCCACGACGGTGGGGCACAAGGCAGACACAGCACCCCAAAGCCGTTGAGGTGTACCCTACCATCCCCGCTCTGTTCCCTGTCCCACGGGGTGGAAAATCAGCTCCCCAAGGGCTCTAGGAGAGATCTCTGGCGCCACCTAGCGACTTGAAGCCAGCAGAGACTCCTGAAGGAGCCAGTGGCCAGCTGGGGAGTTAGCCCACACCGGGCCCCTTCCGAGCAGTAGTCTGAGCCCACAGGGAGAGCGAGCACCCACAGCCGGGGCAGACCAGGCGCGCAGAAGAGTGTGCCTGAGACCGGACGCGCAGGGAGTGTGTCCCACATCACCATTTTAGAACAGGGACATTTCTTCAGTAAAGACTACCTGCAGAAGGCTTCCTCAGGAGCCAGAGGTGAGCGGGGGAAGTTCGCCCACGCCAGACCCCCTCTGGCCTGCAGTCCAAGCCCAGAGGGGGAGCAGGAACCCACCGCCGGGGCAGACCAGGCGCACAGGGGAGTGTGTCCCCACAGCGGCATTTTAGAACAGGGACCATTCTCCAGTAAAGACTGCTTGAAAATGACAGATGACTCCTGGAGGAACCAGAGGGGAGCAGAGAAGCCCACCCAAGATGCCGGCCAGTCCCAACAACACAGTGTCCCAACGCATATGGCAAATTAGAAAACAGACAGTAGAGAGTAGAAGAACCACACGCAACCTAGCAACTCTCCAGAGAAAAAGCACACCACAAAAAGAAAACCAGCCCCCAGATTGCAACGACAATAACTTGGAAGAATTTCTGAGCCTTCCAGAAAGAGAATTTAAAATTGCCGTGATTAAAAAACTGACAGAAGTCATAAAGGAAAACAATGATAAGGGAAAAATAATCAACGATCAGAAGAATGCAATTGAGTCCCTAGAGAGGGAAAACAATGGTCAGAAGAAAGAAATTGAGTCCCTAAAGAGGGAAGTAAAAGAAATGCAGGAGATCAAAGAATTAATGGAAGAACTAAAGAATTCTGGGAAAAGCAATGAAAGCAGAATAGATGAAATGGAAGAACGAATAAGTAATCTTGAAGACACAGAAATAAAAAGAACCAAAACAGAAAAGGAAAGAGAAGTACGAAGGAAAAAGAACGAAGAAAGACTTCGGGAACTATCTGACTCCATGAGGAAAGGAAATATAAGAGTTATAGGAATACCAGAAGGAGAGGAGAGAGATGTAGGAACAGAGAAAATATTCAAAGAGATAATTGAAGAGAACTTCCTAAATGTGAAGAAGGAGCTGAAAATTGATATACAAGAAGCAAGAAGAACACCAAACTTCCACGACGAAAGGAAAAATACAGCAAGACACATAATAGTAAAGCTCCCAAGAATCCAGGACAAGGAAAAAATAATGAAGCTGGCAAGAGGGAAGAAACAGATAACATTCAAAGGAAAGCCAATCAGGCTGACATCAGACTTCTCCGAAGAAACACTACGGGCAAGGAGAGAGTGGAGGGACATAGTCAACAGACTCCAAGAAAACAGATGCCAACCAAGAATACTCTATCCCGCAAAGCTCTCCTTCCTCTTTGAAGAAAGAATATGGACCTTCCCAGACAAACAGAAACTCCGGAATTTCATTACGACTAAACCCCCACTCCAAAAAATACTACAAGGAGTCCTAAAGCCAGAACCTCAGAGGGACGAATAACAATGAAAGAAGGCCAAAAAAAAAAAGTTATTAAAAGAATAAATAAATAAAATCAAAGGAAAGACAATCACAATGGCAAATACAGATGCTAACGTATCAATATTTACTCTAAATGTAAATGGACTAAACTCTTCAATAAAAAGACATTGAGTTGCAGCCTGGATTAAGAAACAAAACCCAACCTTTTGCTGTCTCCAGGAAACACATTTAGCTACAAAAGATAAAAATAGGCTCAAAGTTAAAGGATGGAAAACAATCCTACAAGCAAATGGACCAAAAAAGAAAGCAGGAACAGCTATACTTATATCAGATAAAACAGATTTCAAACTCAAAAAGATAAAAAGAGACCCCAATGGTCACTACATTATGATCAAGGGGACAATACTTCAAGAAGAAATAACACTCATTAACATATACTCACCAAACGAAGGAGCACCAAAATATATCAGACAACTTTTGTCCTCTCTGAAAACAGACATCGGAGAAAACACATACGTAGTGGGAGACTTCAACACACCACTATCAACAATGGATAGATCAACAAGACAAAAAATAAGTAAAGAAACCAAAGCTCTAAATAAGGACCTAGAGCAATTGGGCTTAACAGACATCTATAGAACACTAAACCCCAAAAAAACGGAGTACACATTTTTCTCAAGCGCACACGGATCATTCTCCAGGATCGATCACAACTGGGGCACAAGACAAACATCAACAGATACACCAAGATTGAAATCATATCAACCATCTTTTCTGACCATGAAGGCATCAAACTAGAAATAAACCATAAAAAGAAGGCAAGGAACTTTCCTACCTCATGGAGATTAAAAACCACACTACTGGAAGACCACTGGACTAATGAGGAGATCAAAGAAGAAATTAAAAAATTTTTTGAATTGAACGACAAGGAGGACACCAATATCCTAAATGTATGGGATGCAGCAAAAGCAGTAATAAGAGGAAAATATATAGGAATAGAAGCTCACATCAAGAAACAAGAAAGAACTCAAAGAAACAACCTAATCTCGAAGCTCAAAGATCTAGAAAAAGAACAACAAAAAAACCCCAAAACCAGTAGAAGAAAAGAAATAATAAAAACCAAAGCAGAAATAAATGAAATTGAAACTAAAAAAACAATCCAAAAGATCAATGAAACCAAGAGCTGGTTCTTTGAAAAAATCAATAAAATAGACAAACCCCTAGCCAGGCTCACAAAGGAAAAAAGGGAGAAAGCACAAATAAACAGGATCATCAATGAAAGAGGAGAAATCACAACGGACACAGCAGAAATCAAAAGAATAATCAGTAACTACTATGAACAGTTATATGGAAACAAGTTTAACAATCTAGAGGAGATGGACAAATTCCTACAACTCTACAATCACCCAAAGCTAGATAAAGAAGAAATAGAACACCTAAACAGACCAATTACAATTAGCGAAATTGAAATGGTAATCAAAAACCTCCCCCAAAACAAAAGCCCAGGACCTGATGGATTTACAAATGAATTCTACCAAACATTGAGAGACGAATTAGTGCCTATCCTTCACAAACTCTTCCAAAAAATTGAGAAGGAAGGGACAATACCAAACACGTTCTATGAAGCCAACATTACACTAATACCAAAACCGAACAAGGACAACACAAAAAAGGAAAACTACAGGCCAATCTCCCTAATGAACACTGACGCAAAAATCCTCAATAAAATTTTAGCTATCAGAATCCAACAATGTATCCATAAGATAATTCACCACGACCAAGTAGGATTCATTCCAGGGACACAAGGATGGTTCAACATCCGAAAATCAATCAACGTTATCCAACACATCAACAAAAAGAAATATAAAAACCATATGATAATATCAATAGATGCTGAGAAAGCTTTCGACAAAGTGCAACACCCATTCATGATAAAAGCCCTTGAAATTCTTGGGATACAAGGAACATACCTCAACATCATAAAGGCCATCTATGACAAGCCAACAGCCAGTATCATTCTCAATGGTGAAAAGCTGAAAGCAATTCCATTAAGATCTGGAACAAGACAAGGATGTCCACTCTCACCACTGCTTTTCAATATAATACTGGAAGTCCTAGCCAGGGCAATAAGACAAGAGAAAGACATCCAAGGAATCCAAATAGGAAAAGAAGAAGTCAAACTATCACTATTTGCAGACGATATGATATTATACATAGAGAACCCCAAAAACTCCACAGAAAAACTAATTCAACTCATCAATCAGTTCAGTAAAGTGGCAGGATACAAAATCAACACGCAAAAGTCAGTAGCCTTCCTATACACAAACAATAAATCTGAAGAAGAAGAAATCAAAAAAACCATCCCTTTTGTTATTGAAACAAAAAAAATCAAATATTTGGGAATAAATCTAACAAAAGAGGTAAAGGACCTATACAAAGAAAACTATAAAACACTGTTAAAAGAAATAGAAGAAGACACAAAGAAATTAGGAGACATCCCCTGCTCATGGATTGGAAGAATAAACATTATTAAAATGGCCATCCTTCCAAAAGCAATATACAGATTCAATGCTATTCCAATCAAAATTTCAATGTCATTCTTCAAAGATAGAACAATTATTGATGAAATTCATATGGAATCACAAAAAACCCCGAATAGCCAAAGCTCTCCTGAAAAAAAAAGAAGGGAATGGAGGCATCACACTCCCAGACTTCAAACTATACTACAAAGCCATAATCATCAAAACTGCATGGTATTGGAACAAGAACAGACACAAAGACCAATGGAATCAAATAGGAAATCCAGAAATAAACCCACAGATTTATGGTCAACTAATCTTTGACAAAGGAGCAAAGACTATGCATTGGAGCAAAGAAAGTTTGTTCAATAAATGGTGTTGGGAAAACTGGGTCGCTACATGCAAAAGAATGAAGCTTGACCACTACCTCATACCATACACAAAAATCAACTCAAAATGGATTAAAGAACTAGACATAAGACCTGAAACCATAAAATACATAGAAGGAAATATAGGCGAAACACTACGGGATTTGCACATCAAAGACATCTTTACAGACACATCACCCAAAGCAGTGATAGTGAAGACAAAGATAAACAGCTGGGACTACATCAAATTAAAGAGCTTCTGCACAGCAAAAGAGACAATAACAAAAACAAAGAGAAACCCCACCAACTGGGAGAACATTTTTGCACCCAACACTAATGATAAAGGACTGATCACAAAAATCTGCAAAGAGCTGATGAGACTCAGCAACAACAAAGAAAATAATCCAGTCAAAAAATGGGCAGAAGAGCTAAAAAGAAACTTCTCTGAAGAGGAAATGCAAATGGCCAACAGACATATGAAAAAATGTTCAACATCACTTGTCATCAGGGAAATGCAAATCAAAACTACCATGAGATACCATCTGACACCAGTGAGAATGGCACATATTAAAAAAACTAGCAACAACAAATGTTGGCGAGGGTGTGGAGAAAAAGGAACTCTTCTGCACTGTTGTGGGAGTGCAGACTGGTCCAACCACTGTGGAAAGCTGTGTGGAGATTTCTGGACCTACTAAACATAGAGCTTCCATATGATCCAGCAATTCCACTCCTAGGTATTTACCCAAAGGACACAGAAACATCAATTCCAAAGAGCACCTGCACCCCTATGTTTATAGCAGCACTGTTTACAATAGCTAAGCTTTGGAAACAATCCAAGTGCCCAAAAATAGATGACTGGATCAAGAAGATGTGGTACATATATACCATGGAATATTACTCAGCATTCAAAAAAGATAAACACATGCAATTTGCAGCAACATGGATGGCGCTGGAAGGGATCATGCTCAGTGAAATAAGCCAAAAAGAAAAAGAAAAATACCGGATGGTCTCACTCATAGCAGGAATCTAGAAAACTTAAATAAGGGACCAGGAAAATGAATAACTATAAGAAAGTGAAAATCAAAATCAACAAAAAACTATGAACCAGAGACACTTTTAGGGGGGCGGGGGCGGGAGCGGAGGGATTGGGGTCAGAATGGGGGGGCTGCAATTGTATGGGGAATATAACAATAAAATTTATTATCTAAAAAAAAATAAAAAAAAAAAAGAAGATGAACTCTTGCCATTTGTGACAACATGGATGGAACTGGAGGCAATTATGCTAAATGAGATAAAGTCAGAAGGGTAAGGACAAAACTGAGTTATGTCACTCTTATGTGGAATATAGAGAAAAAAAACAAAGAAACTGACAAAACTAAGCCGAAATAAACTCTGGAATTGTGACTTCAGAAATGAAGCTGCTAGAGGAGAAGGGAGAGTGGGAATGGGAACAGAAGCGGGGAAGGTACTTGTGTAGGGTAAAGTGTTGTTGATGCTTCTTTTTTTCCTTTTTTTAAAGATTTATTTATTTATACATACAAGAGCTGAGGCACAGACCAGAGGTGTTGGGGATGAGGGGATTCGCCAGAGACAGAGTGGGAAACAGAACAGGCAGACTGACTGAAATACACTGCTGAGAGGAGCAGTGGGCAAGACAGGAGAGGTCTGCTGCACCATGTGGGTTGCTCCCTGGCCAACTGGGGATTGAACTGGTGCTACAGTGGCTGCAGACAGCTTCACAAATTGCGCCTTAACCCCTTATGCCATCAGAGAGGTCCACTGTTGGCGCTTCTAAGGTGGATATGGTAACATGTATCTGAGGAGGTTTGAACCTATACCTCTAAATCATATTCAGTGTTGTTAACCAATGTTACCTCAATAATGAAAAAAAAAAAAGAGAGCTACCTTAAAAATATTATCAAGCAGAAAACATAACAAAGCTCTGTTTGGATCCAAGAGAATGGTTATGTTTCTGAGGGGGGCGAATGTGCTTGGAATTTTTGCTATGGCCATTTTGGAAACATAATCTGCCACAAGTGTTCATGGTTGATACTTCTGATTAAGATTTAAATTTAACTTCTTCCCATTGAAACCAACACTCACATGTCAGAAATTCTCAGTTTTTTAATTAAAAAGTTAAAATTAATATGACCTTCATAATTGATTGAAGAGCAAACTTCCCTCTCTATCCTCTATCCCCCTCTTTTCCCTTTGTTTCAACTTGACAAAAAAATATGAAACATTTTGGAGTCATTTGAGTCTTTGCACTTGATTGGTACTTGATTACTAACAGACCCCAGCCATATCCGGGTATCAGACATACATACTTGGGAGAAGTAGCTGAAATAGGGCCTCTCATTGACCACTCCACCAACACTCTACCAATCATTGCTCAACTAACTTTTCACCTGATTTGCATGTCATTGGACCAATTACAACTCAACTAATGGCTAGCCTAACTTGCATAATGGACTGCCAATTGGAACTAATTTGCAGATCTGATCAGAGTTGAGAACTATTTCACTTTTTCTGTAAGACTAATAAACCCTACCTCCATCCAGGTAACTGAGATGCCATTCAAATGCTCCTTGAGTAGTGTCCCCATGATACAATCCTCAGATGAGGTTGGCTTTAAATTAGAATTGACAGGGCCTCAACAATGGTGCAGCATTTGAGCACTGGGTTGCAAAGCTGCCCGCAGCCTCTGCAGCGTGGGTTCGATCCCTGGCCGCCGGGCGAGGGTCCCACATGGTGCACAGACCTCTCCTGCCGTGCCCACTGCTCCCCTCAGCAGTGTATTTCGTTGGTCTGCCTGTTCTGTTCCCCGCTCTGGCTCTGGTGAATCCTCTCACCCTCCCATGCTTCTGGCTGTACCCAGTGCTTGTATAAATAAATAAATAAATCTTTTTTAAAAAAGAATTTTTTAAAAAAATTAGAAATGACAGTCAGGTGGCTAAATTGTAGTCTTATGGTTGCTTTGGGAAAATAAACTCTTGTGAAGAATCTGACTTATTTTTAAAAAGTGAAGACAAAACTTAACCATCTAACTTGGAAATCTCAGGCGAAATTTAACAACTTGTTCTCAGAATACACTCAAAACAGTCTCAAATTAAGGGCTGACAAAATAGATTTAAATGTAGCGTTCTCATGATTAAAGTAGTTTTTGGACTCATATTTTAGCTGACTCAAACTTCTGAATGAACTAAATATTTTCATTAATTAAAAATGTGTGATATATTATCACTAAAATAATTTTTCCCCAATGGAAGACTGCTATCATTCCACTTTCCTAAGTTAAAGTTTTAAGAATCTGAAAACACTTAATAGTTAAATTTAAATATTCTTAAATAGTCTTCTTTAAATGGTTCTATGGACCAGTATGGCAGACCAGTAATGAGCTCCAAAACACATCCTCATTTCAGATTTGTTAAAAATATGAGAAAAAATGTGACTTTTAAAATGGATAAAAGGTTATTTCTGCTGTGCCAACAGTCTTCTCACTTTCTAGTCTCAATGCTCTGTTGAAAATATACTTACTAAATTACTGTCAAACTAATAGGTTTTCCATCTTGATTCTATACCTGGGTAGTTCTGCTTATCAAAATTCTATTTTCTAAAGCAGATTTCTAGACACCTAGGTTACTATCTGGTATCAGATCCAGGATTTATCAAGGTGAATTACAGGGAGAATTCATTTCTTCACAGCAGATTCAGTTATTTTCTAGAGCCTCTTATCTTATGTTAGGTTAAGATTCTTTTTCAGTTGAAATAATAAATTCTTTCAGCTACCTTAAGAAAGGAAAAGCAGGGCTATACGCAGGCCCTGGAATAGAACTGGAACCTGGAATCAAATATCCTAAGAACCTTTTTTCTCCTCCTCACTGCCAGCCTTCCTCATCCTTCTCTCTTATTGCTGATTGACTTTTGCTTCTCTGGTCCAAATGAAAAATTAAAATATGACTGCTGACAACACCTGAGTGTATGTTATAGCTCAAGCCTCCTGCTTCTAGAGAAAGAACTGCTCCTGTTTCTCTAGTCTGGAGTCACTAGGGATAACGCTGGTCAAACTTGGAGTCAGTTGCCTAGTTGTGGTCCAATCAACAGGATTAAAGGAGGAATGCATTACTCAAAATGGATTTGGACCCTGTAACAACACATTGGGAGAAAGGAACTTATTGCAAACTGAGCAGTCAAATCAGCCAAGTCAGTATCCTGAATTCATTAACACTTAGTACTGCCCTTGCCCAGCCAAGACCAGAGTATTCCCCGTGGTAGGTGTGGTATCAGGAGAGACCAGGACTGGAAGGAGACCAGAGGAGGCCATCAACAGGAGGAAATCCATCCCTTGAGGTTTCTACAGATTGTATAAAGACCTATGAATTAACACTTGTCAACACTCAATTTTGTTATTAACATTTATCTTTTTGAAATGTCATCTTTCATTAGTTTCATGATGCCACATTCTGTTTTTATCTCCAAAATTAATAATAAACACAGGTAATTTTGACTTATTCCTTTCTCTGTCTTAGACAATGTGCTAAATATTAATACAAATATTTAAATTAAATATTTATCATCCAATTTAATCCTTGGAATACATTGTAAGTTACAAGCTGTTATTTCCCCCATTTTGTAGATGAGGAAACAGACACAGGTGACTAGCTTTTCTGTATCTTAAATATTTGTTTTTCTGTGATCTCTGCCTTGCCTTATGTATACATACTTTTCTGAGGATGCCTCCTCTTCCCATGGCTTTACTTAGTGTTTATATGTTGTCATACTTTTCTGAGGATGCCTCCTCTTCCCATGGCTTTACTTAGTGTTTATATGTTGTCACCTCTACAGTCTGAATCTTTGGTTAGGATTTTTCTTTAAGCTTCAGACCTATGTATCTAGCTTCCTGTTGGACATCACCATTTGGAAGTTTAAAAGCCACCTCAGATTCACCATAACGCCCCCTAAACTTACCATTTATCCTGCTAACCTGCTCATCTTCCATTTTGAATTCACTGTATTAGTATGGAAATTTTGGAGTCATTCTTGATTCCTCTCCTATATACCAATCATTCACCAGTTTCCACAAATTCTGCTCATTATAATTTTTTAAATTTGCGTTTCCTCATCCTAGTCCATGACATGATTTCTTTCCTGGACACCTACTTAACTGACTCTAGTTCATTTGCCATTCAACACCCGGAGTAATATTAAAAAAAAAATACATATCTGATAACACGATGACCTTAGTTAAAACCATTTAATGGCATTTCCATTCCATTAAAAAAAGTCCAAACTCATTAACATAATATAGCAAACATAAGTAGCTATCCACTAAAAATTTATAATACCCTTTTCTAGTATAGAATAGCTGGAGTTCAGGCCAGAGGCATGGGAGGGTGAGAGGATTCACCAGAGACAGAGCAGGGAGCAGAACAGGCAGACAACCGAAATACACTGCCTCACCATGTGGGTTTCTTCTTGGCTGGCCGGGAATCGAACCCGCGCTGCAGAGGCTGCGCACAGCTTCACAGCGCTGCACTAAACCTGCTGTGCCACCGGGAAGGCCCACTAGTATAGAATTGTTGATGAGAAGAGGCTATACAGTCAAGCTGACATTCCTTGCCCCTTGTGAACTGAGTAGAGTTGTGAGATGTGAAAGAAGGAGATGTGTTCTATTATACTTCAGCCCTGGTCTATGGAAATATTGCATGTGGTTTCACAATCTCCCCCCACCCCCAATCTCTAGCTTAATGTCCAGGAGTCTTAAGTGCTAGGAATAGTTAAGACAAAAGATGGAGGAAGCCTGATTTCTTGGAACACTGGCATGTCCACACCAATTAGGAACACACATGGGATTATCCAGTGAATAAAAAACTTTTATTGTGCTAAGCCACTAAAATATGGGATTTGAATTATGCCGCACTGGAGTTATCAGCTAATCCATATGGTTTTATATAATTTAGCCCTTGCTACATCTCTCCCTACTCTTCCTCACATTCTTCACTCTAATCAAACATAACTTCTTTCATGATATCTGCTTCTAAGTTTCCTACTAGGTTGCCTCTGCCTAATACACTTACCCTATTGCACTCATGCTTAGAGTCCTGTGGAAGCATTTCCCTTCCCATAGTTATGGCAGTCCCCACTGCCATGTCCTTCCATAGCTCCTGTGCTTTCCCTACTTCAAAACTTGTCACCTCTATGGCTAATGTCTTGTTTGTCTGCTTCTTCTAGACTGTAAGATCTTTGAGAGCAGGGATCATATCTGTCTTTTTCAAATTTGTGTTGCTAGTACCAAATATAGTCTTCTGGAATATATTTGGTGCTTATTAAATATTGATGGAATGAATGAATGAATGGATCATCTTTTCTTCACTCCAATGACTGTCCCATTTGTAGCCCTGTGCGCTAGTGAAGGTAGATTGCATATATTTGTATGTCTTGATTGTTTGGTTAATAAGGAATTCCTGTTATTATTATTTTATGTCATCAAACATCTTAAACCAATATACAGAAAATAGAGACTTGCCTTAGTGAAATGGTCTCAATGAATTTCGTTCATTATTGAAGTAAAGGTGAAAGGAAATCAAGAAAATTGTGTAAATAAGATGAAAATGGGAAGCATGTCATTGAAGGACAGAGTTGCAAAGATGGCTGTATACTGAGCTCTAGTCTCTGGTTGAGAAGGTGGGCTTGAAAAATAATAGAATGTTGCAGAGTAGAGTGTTGCTATAGGAACAGTTACCTAAAGATCTAATCAGTGTCTTGTTGAGTGAAAGGATTTTCTCTTTAGCATGAAACATTCCTGCAAGTGCTAAAAATAGTTTTAAAAAGCACCACAATCTCTCTGTCTGTCCTCAAATTTCCAGCTGGTTCCTAAGATTTAAAAAATAAATTATTTAAAATAATCAGAGAAAGACAAACACCGTATTATTTTGTTCATATGCAGTACATAAAGAAACAAAGCAAATGAATGAATGAATTAAACAAAAATTAACTTTTAGATTCTAAGACCAAATTAGTGGTTACTGGAGAGAAGGAGGAAAGGGCGATGTCTGAATCAGGTCAAAGGGGTTAACTGTATGGAGAAGGATTGAATTAGACTTTCAGTGATGAACTTTAGGTAGTATATGCAGACATTGATTTATAGTGATGCATACCTGAAACCCATATAATGCTATTAACCAAGGTTACAGCAATAAAAAATTAAAAATCTCTTTAGAACATTAAAAAATGAGCTATATAATGAGCATGTTATTTTATATTGATAGATATGTAACCCTTACGTTTATTAGACCATTCGTTTAGTTAAAAGCGCCAAATGTGTCATAGTTGGGCTTCAAAAAGCAGAGTCTGAAATAAGGACCTGGGGAGAAATACTTTATTTGGAGGTGATTCAGTAAGTATGCAGGAGAATAGGTAGAATGAAGCAGGGAAGGAGAACTGACCCCTTGAAATATGGAGGCCAGAGCATTTATTCACTAGTTCTATCCTCCACTGGCTGAGGGTTATCCCCTGAGTGTGTTAGTTACTCATCTGCCCTCCAGGTGACCTCTGATAGCCTGGGAGAGGACCTTTGGCCTGAGTGTAGGCAAACCAGAGGCACAGGATTTCAGTAGGACACTTGTGATGGATTTGGGTCTAAACTCACACAGAGGTGATGTGACTTAAGAGCCTGAATTCCTTCTACACTCGTTTCCTTCCTTATGTCATTTACTTTATTTTCTAGCACTGAAACTTTAAGAAAGGCATTTAACCTCTCTCCATATTAGTTTCTTTGTTTCTAAAACTAGGACAGTAGTATTACTTACACAAAGGGTTGTCATGGGGATTAAATGTGTTAATACCTGTGACGCATTAGTGACAATTCATAGTAAACCCTCAATAAGTGTTAACCATCATTCCTAGTCTTAGTGTGTAGTAATCTACCATCACTACAGTTGACAATGAAGTCCGTTGTTGCATCTAATATCTCTAGACATCAATGACTTTATTGCAGAGTAATTTCCTGTTTATCACACACACATTGTCACATTTGCTCTTCACCTCAGTTATTGAATTCTGAAAATATCTTTCAGACAAAAGTCATGGCTGTTTTCAGAACACTGGTGAATAATGTAATCCTTATCAAGTCTAGCTAGTATGTCTTCAACTTATCTAAAGATGGTGAGCTATGTATGATCAGTTTTAAAGCCTTCATTGGAAGAATCTAGATCATCTTAGGTTTTTGAGATAGGAGTAAACTGAATACTATTATTTGTATTGGAAGAATAATTTTTGATTATTATACACAAATGATTTTCTGCAGTGCCAAGATGAAGTTGTAACCATGCAGGAAGAAGAACCAAGGCTCACCTGAAAGAATCTATAACCACCATTTGCAAATGAAAGCATTTTAAAGGTATGTATCTTACAGTGCTTTATGATGGAAAAGAAGGAAATTTTGAAAGTCAACAAGTTCACCTTCTTCAAGTGATATGAATATAATGAAAGTACCTTTAAATATATTATTCAGTCTATATGGGCTGTAAATCCTTAATAAGAAAATAAAACTGGTAATGGTTACTGTATTAGCGGACTTGGGCTGCTATACCAAAATACCACAGGCTGAGTAATTTAAACGGGATAAATTTATTATTCACAAATGAAGATCTGGCAGGATCAGTTTTTGGTGAGGGCTGTCTTCCTGGCTTGTATATCAGACCCCACACTTCCTTCATTAGAGACCTCATCTCCATTATAGAAGCAGGAGACATGAATTTTGGAGGGGACATAAACATTCAGTCCATAACAATACTTAGGAAAATATTAAATTTAAGCACAAATGGCAGCTCTTCACCTCTGTAAGCAGAAATAGAAAGGAAACAGCCATTAACAGAAGAAAGACAAAGGAACTTTTCTTTTAAAAGAACATTCAGGCACAGAGACTGAGGCTTTTTCTCTGCATGCTGTCTAATTTAATGCTAAGAAACACCCTCCCAAATAGAATTATAAGCTATTTAAGAAGATTTTTGATTAAGGAGGTAGAAATTAAAACAAGACGGTTCTTAGGGGTCTTTGGAAAGTGTATTGAAATGCATGGGTGTGGAATGGCTAAATGTAGCCTTTTCTGGAATCAGGGGAATTGATCTATTTAAGCAACGTCCAATTCTAGCTATCCTCTTCTTGTTATATCTAGGATTTTGGCAACAAGATATTGCTTCATTAGAGATGATTTCAAGAGGAAATTTGTTAGAATGCCGTCATTTACCTAAAAATCTGCATTGTTGAGCTAGCTGAACCTTCAGGCAAATGTGATTAGCATTGTTAATGTTTATTAAATGTCAAATATTGCTTAGGGTCTCCTTAACGATTTCAGAGTGCTTTGGGGCTCCACAAACAGGAAAGAAAAGCCCAGATTCCCAACACTGTGGCACAGATGTCCTGCAGCAGAGACACCTGGTTGGATACTGCCAGGTTTCTGGTTGCCACTTCTACTTGTTCTATTTTCTGGCACTTTAAGATTGCATGAGAAAGTGTGTTTTTGGCAAAATATGACCTTTGCACAGTGCATTTTTCTAAGCTGTATAAAAAGCAAGTGATGAAAAGCAGAGGAAGATTAGAAAATAAATCCAGAGGATGGATAAGCAGGTTTATTTCTTTATCTTCTGAGGAAGTAGCTATTGTCTTTGCTGTTGCTTTATTTTCAAAACTGTAACACAAATTGTTACTGGGTAGGGTGAGGGGCACCCAGAACTCCCAAACCTGTCCACTCTAAATAGGTTCTGCCATCTGCCGCATCAAGACAAAACATGTTCTAGTGCATAAGACTGTCAATGGAAAGGAACTTTAACACAATTAGTGTGCAATAAAGAGTGGTCCCCAGGAAAAGGGGAGGTTTCGGTTTTCCTGCCCCTGGAGTTGAGAAGGGAGGCGAAGTAGCTGGAGAGACTGAGAAGGAAAGGAGAATGGAGAACAAGGAGGAAACTGGAGGAGGCACATGGAGCAGAGAGACATGTGAAGAAACTGCACTTGCTTCTTGGTCCTGGACTGGGTGAAACAGAGGTGGGTGAGACCTGTGGGGAGGTTAACAGTGGCAGCTTTTATCTTGATTTTGGTTTTTTGCTCTTTTTGTCCCAGACTCGTCTGGCTATCTCTGACCCTTTTCTATGGGTCCCTGCGAGAATGTGCCTTAGACTTGTGGCATGTTTCCAGGCCTCAGTGGCCCTGCTTTGGGCCAACCCTGTTTGGCTGGGCATTTACCCACGAGGGGATGGGGAGTTTTGGGTGTTGATTTGGAAACTATATTCTTCCCCTTTTCAGTATTACACACTAATTGTGTTAAAATTCTTTTCCATCAAAGGTCTTACACACTAGAGTATGTTTTGTCTTGATGGGGCAGATGGCAGAATCTATTTAGAGTGGACAGTTTTGGGGGTTCTGAGGTTCTCCTTTCTCTGCCCTGTAACAATTAGTAAAAATGAAAACGATAAAAAAGAAAGACTTAAAAAAATCTTATTTATGTATTTTTTATATTATTCATTTTTGTGCAATGTTTGATTTTTCTCCTCTCAGGTGTAGTCCCCATAAAATTATCACCACCGGGACACCCATGAACCATCACCATAGTCTCTTGTGCTCTTTTCTCCCCTGTTTTGATCCTTCTCCCTCCCCTTCCCTTACTGAATGTCTCCGATTTATAGTTTGCCTGCCAGCTTTGTCAGAAAGACACTTTTAAAGCTGTATATTGCTTTGATTTTTTTAACAGATAAAGAAGATGTCAATATTTGTGGGTCATAAATTCTTTAGGTTTTCTGCTGCTGGGAAATTATGTATAATATGATACTGGATTATAGCAAAATGCTTTTTTCCACTTTTGTCACAGCTGCTTTTAGTTTTGGGATGCCACCTGGGAATGTTCTTTGGAACAGTTGGACACAACAGCAGAACTTTTCTGCAGATAGGAATTTCCTGGAATAAAATACTGACCCTATAGTGTAACAGAGTAAAGTTCTCAATAGCTTCTTCCCCTTGGGTTGTTTCAGCTGTTTTTTTTTTTTTCCTTGTTATTGGTCTGTTTAAGAATACTTGAGATTAGTGCTGTGTAAAATACTTGCATTACAATATTCAGGAAAAGTTTTCATAGTATACCAAATCTCTGAACTTCCTAGAGCAAAATATGGAAAATAGAGTGGGAGAAAGGGGAAGTGGGGGAATAGAAGGGAGAGAGAGCTATTAAGCCCTACAAAATGGAGAAAACCTTGTTTTACAAACTTTTTTTCTAAAGTGTCACATAGATTAAAATAATTGGTATAGTATCAATAGTTTTATTAGTAACTCTAAAAATGAAGATACTGTTATTGCCCCAAGAAAGGTGGTGTGCAGGTTAAGTAAAGGAATTGCAAACTTTTTTAGACTATGATTGCTGGCTCATGTCTCTTGCTGCCTGATTTCCTTCCACTCAGCAGCAGTGCTAATGTGCTGCAGGAAGGAGACATCACAGGTCCACCACATAGAAAGTTCTGGAGCACATGGTCCAGTTTAATCTTATATAAAACACAAATTCTTTTCCTCATGATGTCACCATTTGTTTGCTGCCGAAATAGCTCCCTCTTTCTTTTTCAGACCCTTCCCCAAAGTGAAAATCTGTGAGACACATGTAGCTCTGCCTTACTTATTATAAAGTTAATTTCCATGTGATTTTCTCGTTGCGATGTCATTACCCAAGCCAGTCCTCTTGTGAAGGGCATCTGTAATGCATTTTTGTTTCAGTTGGACCCACTGCTTTCTATCCAAGCAAATTCTGATCTTCAAATCTTCCAATTTTGTTATAGCAAGAATGGAAACATTCTATAGTTTCTGTCATCTTCACATGGTCTTGGTGACTTGTAAACCTTCCCTTGAATTTACTGACATTGCATGTTCTATTCCTCTTAATTAACCATAATATTTTCCCCTGACCAGTGCTACCCTCTCAACATCATTCATGTTGATTCTGTTGATGAATAGCTGAATCCAGAAGTATTCTCCCTAAGGCCATAGTGCTGCGCAGCTCCTTATTTGGTATTTTGCAGTTATCTCTGTTTCAGTTGGCTATTGTCATTTAATGAACTATCCCAAAACTTAGTGGTTTAAAACAATTATTTTATTATATCTCACTGGTTTTTTTTTTACATGAAATTTAAGAATTCAGGTGATTCATCTCTTCCATGTGGCATTGATGGTGGCCACTGGTGGTATTAAGCTGGCAAATTGGCTGGTCTGTAGGGTGCAAAAGGACTCTACTCAAATGTCTGACATTTTGATGGAGATGGCTGTAGGTTGGCCTTAGCTACTCAGGGTAGTTGGACTCTATGCAGTCCAGGACTCCTAGAGCGAGTACTCCAAGTGACCTAGGCAGAAGATGAAAGACTTTGGTAACAGTCTGAGAATTTCTAGAATATCAATTGTGTCACATATATGTCAAAGGATTCACTCAGGTCAGCCCAGATTCAGGGAGTGGAAAATTATATTCAGCTTTTCAATAGAAGGAGTAGCAAAGTTTGTGGTATCTTTAATCTATCAAACTTTTCATAAAGGTTTAATGTAAAAGTTAGTGCTAAGAATGAGTGGTGTGGCAAACAAGAAGTGGCCACTGTGCATTTCTGAATTCATCTTTATTAGTGTAATATTTTATTATTTATTTTAAGAACTAAGAATACAGGTAGTTACAAATCCCCCTGAATTTTGTTATTTAAGTGGCAATTGCAAGATGAGTTGGTTAGAGGGAAGCTACCTCAACCGTGATAATGATGCCAATGACACTACAACAACTAGTATGATTTCTGTTACTATTTGCATCTTCACCACTGCTATTCACTTAAGGCCCACAGACTGTATGCAGATACTGTACTGAGTTTTACATGAACTGGCTCTAATCCTAAAACAATCTACAAGGATGAATTATAGTCTATGTTTTGTAAATGAGCACAGTAAGTCTCTGAGCAGCTAAATAGATTGCAGGATAGTAGAAATAGAGAGAGGTATCTGGAAGCAGACTGAATTCAAATTCCAACTTAGCCACTACTAGTGGAACTTTTGAGTTCCATTTTTGAGAAAGTTCCTTAATTTCTTCATGCTGCAGTGCTTTCTTCAAAATATCTATAACATTGGTTATAAACAAATGAGATTTATACATGAGATTTTCTTTGAAAGTAAATGTATACATGCTTGGTTATAAAAGAAAGGGAAAAAGTAAAACTTGGTTGAAATTTATATGTGAATTCTTTGGAGGAAATGCTGTTAACTTCCAAAAAAGTATCTGACCTCAGCCAAATCCTCTGGGCTGCCCATGGGCTGAACTCCTGCCAGGCAATATTGTGTGTGATGAAGACAATGACCACAAAGAGAGAAGTAGTATACCTTCATCTAACTTAATTTCACGACATTGTCTTCTAAAGATTCTGTGTATGGACTCTGCATTTTGCATAAATAAAAATACATTGGCCAATATTTATGAACAGCTGATGGGTACTCAGAACTGTGCTGGTTGGTCTTGGTGATGACAGTGTTGTGGGTGGGAATCAATCATTCATTGAGCTTGAGCAGTCTGGTTGGGAAAAACATTTGTTGTCCGTCCCAGTTCTCTAGCATATATATGTCTATGGGCATTTTACTGACTTTATACAGAATTCTTTGTCCCTTCTCACTTAATGTACAGAATAGTAGGGATTCTGACAGCTAAAACAAGGTTAGGTGCATACCTTATCAAGGAGGGATGAATAAATATAAAATTAATGTTTTCATCTCCTGAAATCCCAATGCATATATGATAGGAAACATACATACTTCCCCATAGGAAACTGGATGAAACAGCTAGGAGCAGGGGCTTATGACTTCCTTATCATCAGACTCTGGCACAAACTAATGCTTATTTACTGGTGAAAGAAAAATGTAGTTTCTACAGCTGCAGTGGAACTGTGGTTAAAAATAACTAGTGCCCTCTGCAAAAGCCTAGGCTGAGTTATAAGAGCACAGCAACTTGCCTGTCAGATGTCTAATTATTTCTCCCTCCTCCTCAATCATGCCAATAGCAGGCAACCACTGAGACCATATTGTTGCCCATATGTCAGAAAGCTACTAAATTAAACTCCTGTGTAACATGCTGACAAGTCCACTGCAGCAGTAGAAGGTTTGGTGACTAAATTTCTCTTAACTTATCACTTCATTGTTTGTGTTTTAGAGTTTTTTCTGTCTCTGGTCCAGGCTACCTCTACTTTCTTAAGGACTGAAATGTTATCACACATCAATACCATCAGAAAAGAAATGGAACAACTAGGTTAGACCAGACTTCAATAATGGATGAATTTGAGTGAGGCTGAAGTACTTAACGTTAGGTCACAAACACCTAACGTTCAACCTGCCCTCTGAAGTATGAAAGATGTTCAGAGAATTTAGGTCAGAAACAACTGTTGTCCTATCCATTTGGAAACCCAAGGTCTTCTGTTAGGAAAGTGCCTCTTCTACTTCCTATTTCTTTTGCTTTTACTGTTGTACTTGTCCTAGTGTGACTGGATTATTTTCTTTCTCAGTGCATTTTATATTTTTTCAGTTAGCTTTAAAAGAGGAGAACTGACCCTTAATTGATCCCAATTTTCTGACATCTATCAGTAACTTCTGTCCTAATGGGAATGCCGCTTTTCTTTTTCTTCTACCCTCTGAAAGGGAATGGGTAATCTTTCTTTGGGGAAGAACAAAAGAAAATGCTTTTCTTTTATGACAGACAACATAGTACTTTACTTTATTTAACAATACAACAATCTGTGATGACTGCCTTTATTGCTTAACTTGAATTTGGAGATACTGAAGCTCAGAAAGGGTAAGTAACTGCACAAAGTCATGTAAATTAAGCAATGGCAGAATTGTGGTCTCTTTGGTTCCAGAAAACTGTACCTTTTTTTTCAGTTCTACTTATTGGATTGAACCAGATAAGCAAAGATTTATCAGATTCTGTTTCACGGAACTCTGATATCCTTCTAATGTCATTAGTATCCTCTATAAAGGACTCTTGCTATCATACAATAATAAAGGAAAGTCACTATTTCAATTTGGCTAAAACCTCTGTATAGGTGTTTAAGAAAGAGGTAGACACCAAGCAAAAATTTTTACCTAAAACAAACATTTTTTATATATGTGCTTTTGTAGTTAAAATGTTTTATGTACAAAATTTCTGATTACTCAGAAATATGAGTGCTGTAAAGCTTGAGAATGAGGCCTGTATACTTGCTTGGGTCCAAGAGAACTACTGCCATAAACCAAGTTTATTCCTTGATTCAAAGTCACCAAGATTGGTGGATTTGCTGCAAGCCTAAAATGACTTTCCACTGGCATAGTTCTAAAAAATAAAATTCCCAAACACCGGCATGATTCATTTTAAAGGAGGAATCCTCTGACATGAAAAGAAAAAACCTTTGGTTGACTTTTCTCTACAATCTCAAGAAACAGGATTGGATGTCTTTGATTTAAATAAAATGTATTTAGGGCCCAGAAGTTTCAATTCATGCTATTGGTCTATTAACAAATTTTTTATTAGATTGTAAAGAAAGAAGGAAAATTCAGGTCTTCATTCATAGAGTGGAAATAATTTCTTTTATGACTCACATTTAGGACCCTATCACTTTAATTTAATTTAATTTATTTATTTATTTTTTTAATAGAGGCATGCTTTATTTATTTGTTTGCTGGTTTGTTTTTTTGTTTTTTTTATACATGCACTGGGTACAGTCAGAAGCGCGGGAGGGCGAGAGAACTCACCAGAGCCAGAGCGGGGAGCAGAGCAGGCAGAAGGACCGAAGTACACTGCTGAGGGGAGCAGCGGGCGGCAGGAGAGGTCCACGCGCCATGTGGGACCCTCCTCCGGTGGCCGGGGAGCAGCCGGGGATCGAACCGGCGCCGCAGAGGCCGCGGGCAGCTTCGCAACCCAGCGCTCAACCGCTGTGCCACCGGGGAGGCCCTATCACTTTAGTTTTAATATCTTTTATTGACATTATAGATCAGAAGGTTTTCTTCTGTATTACTTTAAACAGCTGATTTCAACTGTGTGGATACAGTTAATGAAGCAGTTATGGTAAACTATTCAGTAACATGTAGAGATTTATAAAATCAGTCACTTAGCAACATTTATTTAATACCCTTGGTGAACACAGTCTTCAATGGTGTCAGATTAACAGTAATTGATGTGGTTCTTGCCTTAGTGGAGTTTTCAACTGGGTAGTTATGCAAAAACGAGACTCTTAAAATAATATTTAAACAACTTTAAAGATACCTAACAGAACTTTATCAGTTCTTGTTGATCTTAGTGTAAGCAAATATCTAAATAATGAAATTTAATTATTTTCAAGTTAAGATAAGGGAATTCTTCAAGTATACTTAGAAAACTGGGGAGGCATAGAGACTTTTAGGGACATACTTTCATAGAATCATTTTATACTATTATAACAACTCTTTTTTTTAAAGATTTATTTATTTATTTATTTATACAAGCACTGGGTACAGTCAGAAGGGCAGAGGGTGAGAGAATTCACCAGAGCCAGAGCGGGGAGCAGAGCAGGCAGAAGGACCGAAGTACACCGCTGAGGGGAGCAGTGGGCGGCAGGAGAGGTCTGCACGCCATGTGGGACCCTCCTCCAGTGGCCGGGTAACAGCCGGGGATCGAACCGGCACCGCAGAGGCTGCGGGCAGCTTCACAACCCAGCACTCAACTGCTGCACCACCGGGGAGGCCCTATTATAACAACTCTTAATCTGTAAATCACCTTTGTAAATCAACAGGTAGCCACATCCCCTGAACATCCTGTCATAGGAGATGGCAGGAAAAATAGGCATCTGGTCCTAGGAGAGTCCATATGTGGCCTAGCAGTGATCCTTGAGGTGATTGAGCTCAAAATCTGCCCAACAGATATGGTGATCATCAACTGAGGCTAAGAGATGCTCTTTCTGAGGGGTTTCAGAGTGAGACATGGTGAAAGTTAAATGTTCTAGTGGTAAAAGTAGAGGCAAAAGGATGCAGGGTCTTTATTAAACTTGTTCCACCCAAATCTGGAAAAGCAAGTACAGAAATATGTTGTATACTCTAGTTATGAAATTCTGTTCCAAATTTCATTCCATTAAATGACCTGGAGATCTTTAGATTTTATATATTTATATATTTTTTATATTTAGTTGGTGTTTTTTCCTATTCAATCAAAAGTAAGCATATGAGATAATGTGACTCCCCAGGAATGCTTAACCTCCTCTTCTCTATAAATCTAAGTTCTGTTCTCAAAACACAAACAAGCTGAGAAATCTAAGAAAATTTGGAAATTGTTTCCTAGCTTGTATAAGACTTTAAAGCTCTATTTTTCCAAACCAAAATCTAAATCTTTGAAGTCTAACTGCTCCAACAATACTCCTCCAGGAAGCACTAATAGGTGGGTTCTGTGTGCTCATACCTCTCTGCCCTCTTTGATCTTCTCCTTGTATCTTCTTGTCCTGTCAATTTGGATGCCCATCTTTTCATTTTAGTTCTCTTGTGGCCCTTGCAGCTTTCTGTTCAGCAGCATTTCCTTGGCTATGTTTCTGGCTTCGTAGGCTGCTGTTTTCACTATTTTGCCTCAGATTGCTTGAATGAAAATTTCCTCAGGTCAGCTTGTTCCAGGATCTGGCTCTACCCTCAGAGCTGAGAGCACTTCCACTAAACTTTCTTAAACTGTAGGACACAGAAAATTTCCCTGGAAGAATAGAGCAAACAAAGATGAATAGTTGGAAAATGAGAAGATACAAGTTTGACAGTTTCCAATTTTTCTCTCTCTCTTTTTTTACCGCCTCTCTAGATCAGAAACAGCTAGATGTTTATTTTTATTTTTTTTATTTTTTTTTTTTTAAATAAATTTTATTGTTCTATTCCCCATACAATTGCAGCCCCCCCATTCTGACCCCAATCCCTCCCCTCCCGCCCCCCTAAAAGTGTCTCTGGTTCATAGTTTTTTGTTGATTTTGATTTTCACTATCTTATAGTTATTCATTTTCCTGGTCCCTTATTTAAGTTTTCTAGATTCCTGCTATGAGTGAGACCATCCGGTATTTTTCTTTTTCTTTTTGGCTTATTTCGCTGAGCATGATCCCTTCCAGCGCCATCCATGTTGCTGCAAATTGCATGTGTTTATCTTTTTTGAATGCTGAGTAATATTCCATGGTATATATGTACCACATCTTCTTGATCCAGTCATCTATTTTTGGGCATTTGGGTTGTTTCCAAAGCTTAGCTATTGTAAACAGTGCTGCTATAAACATAGGGGTGCAGGTGTTCTTTGGAATTGATGTTTCTGTGTCCTTTGGGTAAATACCTAGGAGTGGAATTGCTGGATCATATGGAAGCTCTATGTTTAGTAGGTCCAGAAATCTCCACACAGCTTTCCACAGTGGTTGGACCAGTTTGCACTCCCACTAACAGTGCAGAAGAGTTCCTTTTTCTCCACACCCTCGCCAACATTTGTTGTTGCTAGTTTTTTTAATATGTGCCATTCTCACTGGTGTAAGATGGTATCTCATGGTAGTTTTGATTTGCATTTCCCTGATGACAAGTGATGTTGAACATTTTTTCATATGCCTGTTGGCCATTTGCATTTCCTCTTCAGAGAAGTTTCTTTTAAGCTCTTCTGCCCATTTTTTGACTGGATTATTTTCTTTGTTGTTGTTGAGTCTCATCAGCTCTTTGCAGATTTTTGTGATCAGTCCTTTATCATTAGTGTTGGGTGCAAAAATGTTCTCCCAGTTGGTGGGGTTTCTCTTTGTTTTTGTTATTGTCTCTTTTGCTGTGCAAAAGCTCTTTAATTTGATGTAGTCCCAGCTGTTTATCTTTGCCTTCACTATCACTGCTTTGGGTGATGTGTCTGTAAAGATGTCTTTGATGTGCAAATCACGTAGTGTTTCGCCTATATTTCCTTCTATATATTTTATGGTTTCAGGTCTTATGTCTAGTTCTTTAATCCATTTTGAGTTGATTTTTGTGTATGGTGTGAGGTGGTGGTCAAGCTTCATTCTTTTGCATGTAGCGACCCAGTTTTCCCAGCACCATTTATTGAACAAACTTTCTTTGCTCCAATGCATAGTCTTTGCTCCTTTGTCAAAGATTAGTTGACCATAAATCTGTGGGTTTATTTCTGGATTTTCTATTCGATTCCATTGGTCTGTATGTCTGTTCTTGTTCCAATACCATGCAGTTTTGATGATTATGGCTTTGTAGTATAGTTTGAAGTCTGGGAGTCTGATGCCTCCATTCCCTTCTTTTTTTTTCAGGAGAGCTTTGGCTATTCGGGGTTTTTTGTGATTCCATATGAATTTCATCAATAATTGTTCTATTTCTTTGAAGAATGACATTGAAATTTTGATTGGAATAGCATTGAATCTGTATATTGCTTTTGGAAGGATGGCCATTTTAATAATGTTTATTCTTCCAATCCATGAGCAGGGGATGTCTCTCCATTTCTTTGTGTCTTCTTCTATTTCTTTTAACAGTGTTTTATAGTTTTCTTTGTATAGGTCCTTTACCTCTTTTGTTAGATTTATTCCCAAATATTTGATTTTTTTTGTTTCAATAACAAAAGGGATGGTCTTTTTGATTTCTTCTTCTTCGGATTTATTGTTTGTGTATAGGAAGGCTACTGACTTTTGCGTGTTGATTTTGTATCCTGCCACTTTACTGAACTGATTGATGAGTTGAATTAGCTTTTCTGTGGAGTTTTTGGGGTTCTCTATATATAATATCATATCGTCTGCAAATAGTGATAGTTTGACTTCTTCTTTTCCTATTTGGATTCCTTGGATGTCTTTCTCTTGTCTTATTGCCCTGGCTAGGACTTCCAGTATTATATTGAAAAGCAATGGTGAGAGTGGACATCCTTGTCTTGTTCCAGATCTTAATGGAATTGCTTTCAGCTTTTCACCATTGAGAATGATACTGGCTGTTGGCTTGTCATAGATGGCCTTTATGATGTTGAGGTATGTTCCTTGTATCCCAAGAATTTCAAGGGCTTTTATCATGAATGGGTGTTGCACTTTGTCGAAAGCTTTCTCAGCATCTATTGATATTATCATATGGTTTTTATATTTCTTTTTGTTGATGTGTTGGATAACGTTGATTGATTTTCGGATGTTAAACCATCCTTGTGCCCCTGGAATGAATCCAACTTGGTCGTGGTGAATTATCTTATGGATACATTGTTGGATTCTGATAGCTAAAATTTTATTGAGGATTTTTGCATCAGTGTTCATTAGGGAGATTGGCCTGTAGTTTTCCTTTTTTGTGTTGTCCTTGTTCGCTTTTGGTATTAGTGTAATGTTGGCTTCATAAAACGTGTTTGGTATTGTCCCTTCCTTCTCAATTTTTTGGAAGAGTTTGTGAAGGATAGGCACTAATTCGTCTCTGAATGTTTGGTAGAATTCATTTGTAAATCCATCAGGTCCTGGGCTTTTGTTTTTGGGGAGGTTTTTGATTACCATTTCAATTTCGCTAATTGTAATTGGTCTGTTTAGGTGTTCTATTTCTTCTTTATCTAGCTTTGGGTGATTGTAGAGTTGTAGGAATTTGTCCATCTCCTCTAGATTGTTGAACTTGTTTCCATATAACTGTTCATAGTAGTTACTGATTATTCTTTTGATTTCTGCTGTGTCCGTTGTGATTTCTCCTCTTTCATTGATGATCCTGTTTATTTGTGCTTTCTCCCTTTTTTCCTTTGTGAGCCTGGCTAGGGGTTTGTCTATTTTATTGATTTTTTCAAAGAACCAGCTCTTGGTTTCATTGATCTTTTGGATTGTTTTTTTAGTTTCAATTTCATTTATTTCTGCTTTGGTTTTTATTATTTCTTTTCTTCTACTGGTTTTGGGGTTTTTTTGTTGTTCTTTTTCTAGATCTTTGAGCTTCGAGATTAGGTTGTTTCTTTGCGTTCTTTCTTGTTTCTTGATGTGAGCTTCTATTGCTATATATTTTCCTCTTATTACTGCTTTTGCTGCATCCCATACATTTAGGATATTGGTGTCCTCCTTGTCGTTCAATTCAAAAAATTTTTTAATTTCTTCTTTGATCTCCTCATTAGTCCAATGGTCTTCCAGTAGTGTGGTTTTTAATCTCCATGAGGTAGGAAAGTTCCTTGCCTTCTTTTTATGGTTTATTTCTAGTTTGATGCCTTCATGGTCAGAAAAGATGGTTGATATGATTTCAATCTTGGTGTATCTGTTGATGTTTGTCTTGTGCCCCAGTATGTGATCGATCCTGGAGAATGATCCGTGTGCGCTTGAGAAAAATGTGTACTCCGTTTTTTTGGGGTTTAGTGTTCTATAGATGTCTGTTAAGCCCAATTGCTCTAGGTCCTTATTTAGAGCTTTAGTTTCTTTACTTATTTTTTGTCTTGTTGATCTATCCATTGTTGATAGTGGTGTGTTGAAGTCTCCCACTACGTATGTGTTTTCTCTGATGTCTGTTTTCAGAGAGGACAACAGTTGTCTGATATATTTTGGTGCTCCTTCGTTTGGTGAGTATATGTTAATGAGTGTTATTTCTTCTTGAAGTATTGTCCCCTTGATCATAATGTAGTGACCCTTGGGGTCTCTTTTTATCTTTTTGAGTTTGAAATCTGTTTTATCTGATATAAGTATAGCTGTTCCTGCTTTCTTTTTTGGTCCATTTGCTTGTAGGATTGTTTTCCATCCTTTAACTTTGAGCCTATTTTTATCTTTTGTAGCTAAATGTGTTTCCTGGAGACAGCAAAAGGTTGGGTTTTGTTTCTTAATCCAGGCTGCAACTCTGTGTCTTTTTATTGAAGAGTTTAGTCCATTTACATTCAGAGTTATTATTGATATGTTAACATCTGTATTTGCCATTGTGTTTGTCTTTCCTTTGATTTTATTTATTTATTCTTTTAATAACTTTTTTTTTTGGCCTTCTTTCGTTGTTATTCGTCCCTCTGAGGTTCTGGCTTTAGGACTCCTTGTAGTATTTTTTGGAGTGGGGGTTTAGTTGCAATGAAATTCCGGAGTTTCTGTTTGTCTGGAAAGGTCCATATTCTTTCTTCAAAGAGGAAGGAGAGCTTTGCGGGATAGAGTATTCTTGGTTGGCATCTGTTTTCTTGGAGTCTGTTGACTATGTCCCTCCACTCTCTCCTTGCCCGTAGTGTTTCTTCGGAGAAGTCTGATGTCAGCCTGATTGGTTTTCCTTTGAATGTTATCTGTTTCTTCCCTCTTGCCAGCTTCATTATTTTTTCCTTGTCCTGGATTCTTGGGAGCTTTACTATTATGTGTCTTGCTGTATTTTTCCTTTCGTCGTGGAAGTTTGGTGTTCTTCTTGCTTCTTGTATATCAATTTTCAGCTCCTTCTTCACATTTGGGAAGTTCTCTTCAATTATCTCTTTGAATATTTTCTCTGTTCCTACATCTCTCTCCTCTCCTTCTGGTATTCCTATAACTCTTATATTTCCTTTCCTCATGGAGTCAGATAGTTCCCGAAGTCTTTCTTCGTTCTTTTTCCTTCGTACTTCTCTTTCCTTTTCTGTTTTGGTTCTTTTTATTTCTGTGTCTTCAAGATTACTTATTCGTTCTTCCATTTCATCTATTCTGCTTTCATTGCTTTTCCCAGAATTCTTTAGTTCTTCCATTAATTCTTTGATCTCCTGCATTTCTTTTACTTCCCTCTTTAGGGACTCAATTTCTTTCTTCTGACCATTGTTTTCCCTCTCTAGGGACTCAATTGCATTCTTCTGATCGTTGATTATTTTTCCCTTATCATTGTTTTCCTTTATGACTTCTGTTAGTTTTTTAATCACGGCAATTTTAAATTCTCTTTCTGGAAGGCTCAGAAATTCTTCCAAGTTATTGTCTTTGCAATCTGGGGGCTGGCTTTCTTTTTGTGGTGTGCTTTTTCTCTGGAGAGTTGCTAGGTTGCGTGTGGTTCTTCTCTTCCCTACTGTCTGTTTTCTAATTTGCCGTATGCGTTGGGACACTGTGTAGTTGGGACTGGCCGGCATCTTGGGTGGGCTTCTCTGTTCCCCTCTGGTTCTTCCAGGAGTCATCTGTCAGTTTCAAGCAGTCTTTACTGGAGAAAGGTCCCTGTTCTAAAATGCCGATGTAGGGACACACTCCCCTGTGCGCCTGGTCTGCCCCGGCGGTGGGTTCCTGCTCCTCTCTGGGCTTGGACTGCAGGCCAGAGGGGGTCTGGCGTGGGCGAACTTCCCCCGCTCACCTCTGGCTCCTGAGGAAGCCTTCTGCAGGTAGTCTTTACTGAAGAAATGTCCCTGTTCTAAAATGGTGATGTGGGACACACTCCCTGCGTGTCTGGTCTCAGGCACACTCTTCTGCGCACCTGGTCTGCCCCGGCTGTGGGTGCTCGCTCTCCCTGTGGGCTCAGACTACTTGTTCGGAAGGGGCCCGGTGTGGGCAAACTCCCCAGCTGGCCACTAGCTCCTTCAGGAGCCTCTGCTGGCTTCAAGTCGCTAGGTGGTGCCAGAGATCTCTCCTAGAGCCCTTGGGGAGCTGATTTTCCACCCCGTGGGACAGGGAGCAGAGCGGGGATGGTAGGGTACACCTCAACGGCTTTGGGGTGCTGTGTCTGCCTTGTGCCCCACCGTCGTGGGGAACCCACGCCCCTAATTTCGTGCCCCGGGTCTCTGTTCCAAAGCCCTCAGTTCCAGGACGCGGGCTGTAGCCCAGATCAGTGGGGCGGGAATGGCGCCTTTTGAATCCTGCTCCCCTGCCTGGGCGCCTTGTTCCTGCTCACTCAGGATGGGCCTCCGCTGTCTCCCCCTAATTTCGTGCCCAGGTCTCAGTTCCAAAGCCCTCAGTTCCAGGATGCGGGCTGTAGCCCAGATCAGTGGCGCGGGAATGGCGCCTTTTGAGTCCAGCTCCCTTGCCTGGGCGCCTTGTTCCTGCTCACTCAGGGAGGGCCTCCGCAGTCTTCCCCTAATTTCGTGCCCCGGGTCTCAGTTCCAAAGCCCTCAGTTCCAGGACGCAGGCTGTAGCCCAGATCAGTGGCGCGGGAATGGCGCCTTTTGAATCCAGCTCCCTTGCCTGGGCGCCTTGTTCCTGCTCACTCAGGGAGGGCCTCCGCAGTCTCCCCCTAATTTCGTGCCCCGGGTCTCAGTTCCAAAGCCCTCAGTTCCAGGACGCGGGCTGTAGCCCAGATCAGTGGCGCGGGAATGGCGCCTTTTGAATCCCGCTCCCCTGCCTGGGCGCCTTGTTCCTGCTCACTCAGGGAGGGCCTCCGCAGTCTCCCCCTAATTTCGTGCCCCGGGTCTCAGTTCCAAAGCCCTCAGTTCCAGGACGCAGGCTGTAGCCCAGATCAGTGGCGCGGGAATGGTATTTTTATTTTTTTAGTTATATCTTCCCTTTTCTGTCCTGGCTGTTGGTTATAGTATGAGATAGCCTCTACATTAATAAACTCTATATTTTAAGTCATAGTATCTCAATAAATAAAGTTTATTGATGTGGGATGTAAAAAATTACTTCTTTTCTTTACATTCTTATGTAGTAAGTGAAATCTTTCCATAGGAGATGGAAGCACAGTGTGGAATATGGTTTATTCATACAGGCAAAAGAACAAAACACAGTAAAATTTGAAACGATTACTTTTTTCTGTCAACATTCTACCAAATTTTGTGTAGATTCTCTCCTAGGTATTTAACAGTTTTAAATGCTTCTTTGAAACTCCTGTTTCTTGGATTTCATCCTCTTGGTTGCCCCTCTGTATTTCAGGCTCTTCACTTTTTGTACCACTATGAAATATCATTCCCTTCACAAATTCTACTGTCAGGCCACTGTGCCTCTCTCTACAATGAGAGATCTTAGCTATACTCTTACCTGCTAGGCATGTACTTATTTCACAAATCTGTATTCTAGACAGACTCTTGTATCAGGTTGAGCTCCTTAATGCCAACCTACTGAGTCCATTCGCCAGCTAACACATCTTCTCCTGCACACGCTGTCTCATTTAATGGCAGGATGACTCAGCTGGTTCCTTAGGTCAGGATCTCATCATTCCTCACATGGAATGTTCCAATAGTTTTCTAAAGAATTTTTCAGCCTCTTTCCCTTTAGTTCATAGCAGTTCATTTCCACATTGTTGTTAGGGTTCTCCTTAAAATGTTTTGGGTTCTCTCTCCCTCATGGTTTTGTTTTGCCTCACATCTAGCCACTTCCCATGCACATATTTTCCTCCAGTTAATTTTCCAGTTATTCTTGAAATGCTTCTTTCTCTTTCATGTTTACTACTTTCACAAAAGTGATTTCTTCTTTGGAGTTGTGTTTCTCACCTTGATTCAATGAGCTAATTGATATTTATGCTTTATAACTTAGTTCCTGCTGTCTCCCCCAGAAAGTCATACCTTGAAATCCCAGCTTAAATCAGTGGCCTTTCTTTATGCTCCTTCACACGTACCTTTAAATCACAAGTTTTGGTGGGATCATCACACATGTTTTAATACTATCTTTCCCTCTTTATTTTATTCCATTTGGGAGCAAAAACTGTGTGGCTAATTTATTTGTCCCTAGAGCACAGATAGAGTAAGTAAGACTGCAGCAAATATCTTTTGAATGAGGGAAGAAATCAAATAGAATAAGGACAGATGAAAGGTCATTGGATTTGGTTAGTGAAAGGTCTCTGCTGACCTTGAAGAGAGGAGCGTTAGTAAATATTTAGCCTTCAGAGTCTGGGCAATGAAATGCTATAAGGAAAGCTGCATGCTTGAATACCAGTCTTAATTTTTCTGCAATACTTCAAAATAAAATGGAGAACTGTTAAGAGCTTTTCAAAATGAATTGTAGAACAATTGTAGTGACAGAAAGATATGAATTATTTGGGTGAACCTGGGTTTTAGTCACAGGCGAAATGCATTTGCTTCAATAAAATCCAGAGCAAAACGTTTGCAATAGGTCTGAAAACACCCAAAGCCTGCTTTCCTTACTAAGGAAAAGTAAAAAAACAAAAACAAAAACAAAAACAACTTAGCAGCTGGATACTTCACCATTTGAACAACATTTAATCTTTCACTTTTTGGGTCACATTAAAATACTTGTGTAAAGTCACAGTTCTTTCCTTAATGACAGGTATCCCTAGATATAGGGAGTTAGCAGATGAAGCTTCTGGTGGTGACCCTCACTCTTCCCGGTTTGATCATATGCCCTTAGCATCCTTCTTTCAACATACCCACTTATATTTCCAGCACATCTCTAGGCCCATATTGCTTAGTGCGGACAGAGCATAAAAGGCTATCAGTCACCTAATAACTGGAATATGAGGTCCCTAGACAGGCCATAATGTGATGACCAGGAACCAGAAGATAATAACAAATGTCTTTCCATTTCCAATTACTCAGGAGGACAGGAGGCTGCTTAGGGCTGCTGGAGACCTTGAAGAGTGTTTAGTGAATTTATTGAGCAGATCAAGGATGCACTTAACACAGCAAGATGGTATTTAAAAAATTGTGCTCACAGTTAGGCTTGGAAACTCCAAATAGCAGTAATTTAAAATCAGTAATAATCTGAATTAATATTGGGGGGAGGGGAATGGGGAATATGAGGGGTATGGGGTTTGGGTTCCCTAGAGAAACAGAACCAATAGGACACACACACACACACACACACACACACACACACACACCCAAGAGAGAGAGAGAGAGAGAGAGAGAGAGAGAGAGAGAGAGAGAGAGAGATTTATTTTAAGGAATTGATCCCTGCAACTGTGGGGATGGCAGATCTGAAATTTGTAGGGCAGGCCAGCAGGCTACAGACTGAGGCAGGAGTTGATGTTTCGTCATAAGTTTAAATTCCATAAGGTAGGAGCCTGGAAACTCAAGCAGGGTTTTATTGTTGCAAACTTTAGGTATAATAACTTTTTCTAGAAATCTGTTTTTGGCTTTTAAGGCCTTTAATTGAATGGATGAGAGTCATCCAAGGAGAGAATAATTTTCTATGGGGGGGCTTCCCCAGTGGCGCAGCGGTTGAGCACTGGGTTGGGAAGCTGCCCGCGGCCTCTGAGACGCTGGTTCGATCCCCGGCTGCTCCCAGGCCACCAGAGGAGGGTCCCACATGGCGTGCAGACCTCTCCTGCCGCCCGCTGCTCCCCTCAGCAGTGTACTTCGGTCCTTCTGCCTGCTCTGCTCCCCGCTCTGGCTCTGGTGAATTCTCTCACCCTCCCACGCTTCTGACTGTACCCAGTGCTTGTATAAATAAATAAATAAATCTTAAAATTTTTTTTTTCCCTATGGGGAATAATATGCTTTATCAAAATCTGATTGTAAGGGTTAATTGTATTTACAACATACTTTTCTTAGTAATATCTAAATTATTATTTGACCAAACAACTGGGCACAATATCCTGGCAAAGTTGACTCATAAAATTAATCATTATAAGGACAAAAAGATGGGGAATGAAAACCGAAATCAGGAGATAGAGCTAGGGCAGAACCTGAGAAGAACCATAGATAAACTCAAGAGTTTATGACTGGAAGACAACAGGCTTCAGTTGTGGCCGGGAAACCATGAGATACAAGTTGTACTGATGGTGAGCTTGTTCCCACTCAGCCTCCTCTTTTTAGCTCATCTACAGAATGATGGTAAAGATGATGAAGATCAAAACTCCTGAGTTTTCCCATTGCAGGCCTTGCTCAAGTGGACAGATACAAATATATTGTGTCCCTTGTTTCTACAACAGAAGGTACCTGTCCTAAACATATCATTTTATTAGGGTGTCAGTTAGTGTCTAGTACAGCCAAGTTTTAGTTCTCTAAATAGCTTAAGGCAGTAAGTTTCAAGCTTTTGTTAATAGAAATCAATGATCATTTTGTTTTTAAAATTTTTTAATTATTATTTATTTTTTGCATCATTGTTCATTTTTAAACAATGTTTGCTTCCCCTTCCCCCTCAGGGGTAGTCCCCATAGAATTTCCTTCACCAATGCTCCCGTGCACCATCACCTTAGTCCCCTGTGCTCCTCCCAATTTTCTTTGATTAAAGGCAGATGAGAAAACTCATGTCTGGGTTAAGGGACTTTGGTAGTACCTTTGTTTGCTTAAAAAGTATCTCCTTCAAAACATTTTGAAGTATCCTTATGATTATCCTTCCAGTGACACTTTTTTTTTGTTTTTTTTGCACTGAACTAGCTTCTAGCCTATTATTTCTTAACTCATGCCTACCCTTATGTACTCATCTCTGGGCTGCCAAACTTAGAATCTGAAAACTACATTTTCAAGACTCCTCTGAAGTTCTAATGGGACTAACTGGTAGGGGATTGGAAAGCAAGAGGAAGGGAGACTGGAAAATCAGCCTGTTCCCTGGTCCTATAACCATCCTTCCAGCAATAGGTGCTCTAGTAGCAGTAGACAACTCCAGTTCCTGCATTTTTTTTTTTTCATTTGCCAAGCAGTAGCTATAAGACATTCCTCCTCAGAAGTCTAATCACCAGATGTGTATACTTCCTCAAACTCCCTGTTCAACCTGTGGGTGTACTCTTTCCATGTATTTGAGAAACTTGCTTGGTTCATACTTCTAATTCTCCCATTTAAAAACATCTCTTGGCAAATGCTAGGGGCTGAAATATGTCCTTCTAAAATTCACATGTTGGCATCCAGTTGTGTCTCTACTTGGAGATAGGACCTTCAAAGAGGTGATTAAGCTAAAATAAGGCCTTAAGTGTTAATCCAATATGACTGATGTCCTTGCAGAAGAGAAAATTTGGACACACAGACACTGTAGATACATGCACAAAAAAGAAAGACCAAATGAAGACACAGTGAGAAACAGCCAACTGCAAGCTAAGGAGAGAGGCCTCAGGAGTACCAACCCTGCCCAAACCTTGATCTTGGACTTGAACGTTTGAGCTGTGAGGAGACAACTTTCTGCTGTTGAAGTAACCCAGTTTGTGGTGTTTTGTTATGGTGGCCCTTACAGAATAACATTAATATAGCAAATCTCTCAGCAGTTCTCTTGGTTTGACTAAGATTTTTAGTTTTAACCACTGAAAGGTTTTTTCATTCCCCAGATCTTTTAATTTGGGGAAAATAATCTCTCAACAGCACATACAGACCTGAAACAGAGGACAAAGACAGACTTTTCAAATATGCAGACTATTAATATTCTTTACCTTAACTATATTCTGTCATCCCCTTATCCAATACTATTAGTTTATTATCATTTAATTAAGACTTAAGGCTAAAAAGTATACTAAAAAGTTGATTAACAATGACAGAACAGTACTTTCCAAAAGGTGGCAGACCTTTTCTCGATTACCCCATTGAGGATTTTAAAAAATGGAATACAGAATAATGGGAGATATCCCAGTGAGGCTTAATATTTTAAAGTTTTTCCTGATTCAAGCCATTAAAACAAAAGTCCTCTTTTACTAAGGCCAAGATTTAAGCCACAAGTCATAGCATTGCTTTCTTTTCTATGATGTGAGCATTATTATTATTCACAGTACATAGCCACTTTTACAAAGTGAGTTTACTTAATGAGCTATTTTATTTTATTTTTTTTCACTTAGACTCTGAGTTTTATCTCTAATAAATTTACCACAGGGAAAACAAAACTTCCAATGAGGGAATCTTACAATCTTCTTGAACTCTTTCTCATGGTTATTTATTCCCTCAGAAAATTTATGGACAATCACTTTTGGATACAACAGAACTGTAGGGGAAGAAATGGTGTGGGCACAGAGGTAACTGACAAACAATCTCAGGATTTGAGAACATAGGCAGAAACTATTTAAACAGCCATTTCATCAATGAAGTTAAATTGAGATGGGAAAATCATCAGCTGGCCTATAGAGAATTTCATTTGCTCAGTGATGTCAAATTAGAAAATATATTTTTTTAGTAATAAATTTTATTTTTATATTCCCCATACAATTGCAACCCCCTTATTTTGACCCTAATCCCTCCCCTCCCACCCCCTACCCCCCATAGAGTGTCTCTGGTTCATAGTTTTTTGTTGATTTTGATTTTCACTTTCTTATAGTTATTCATTTTCCTGGTCCCTTATTTAAGTTTTCTAGATTCCTGCTATGAGTGAGACCATCCAGTATTTTTCTTTTTCTTTCTGGCTTATTTTGCTGAGCATGATCCCTTCCAGTGCCATCCATGTTGCTGCAAATTGCATGTGTTTATCTTTTTTGAATGCTGAGTAATATTCCATGGTATATATGTACCACATCTCTTGTAATCAGGGAAATGCAAATCAAAACTACCATGAGATACCATCTTACACCAGTGAGAATGGCACATATTAAAACTAGCAACAGCAAATGTTGGCGAGGGTGTGGAGAAAAAGGAACTCTTCTGCACTGTTGGTGGGAGTGCAAACTGGTCCAACCACTATGGAGAGCTGTGTGGAGATTTCTGGACCTACTAAACATAGAGCTTCCATATGATCCCGCAATTCCACTCCTAGGTATTTACCCAAAGGACACAGAAACATCAATTCCAAAGAGCACTTGCACCCCTATGTTTATAGCAGCACTATTTACAATAGCTAAGCTTTGGAAACAGCCCAAATGCCCAAAAATAGATGACTGGATCAAGAAGATGTGGTATATATATTTTATTTTTTTCTTAATGAGCTATTTTAAATATACGCATTAGGGCCCCCTCTGGTGGCCCAGTGGTTGAGCGCTGGGCTGCGAAGCTGCCTGCAGCCTCTGCAGCGCCGCTTCGATCTCCCACTTGGCGGGCAGACCTCTCCTGCCGCCCACTGCTCCCCTCAGCAGTGTATTTCGTGGGTCTGCCTGTCCTGTTCCCTGCTTGTATAAATAAATAAGTAAATATTAAATAAATCTTTAAAAAATATATACACATTAGCTGATATTTGGCAACATTTCAATTCTTAAGTATGATTACTTCAAAAGTTTAAAATCTGAATCTGAAAGAGTAGGTCATTTCTTATCTCTTTTGATTACACTTTAATATTTGGTTAAATATGTTATTTATTTCTGTCAAGCTGCCAGTGGCATCTGTAGAGGAAGCACTGATCATATAGGCATTTGCTTAGAAGCAGAATGAAACATTCTGCAACCATCTCTTAGCTCAGCTTTTCCTGTTTAGATTTACAAGCTTTGACCACTCTGGTAAGTGTTCTGAGCGGTGGCAGTACTTTCAAAGAGACTTTTGAGTTTTCATGTTAGAGTCAAATGAACTAATTTCTCTGAAACATTAGCTTGATTAATAATAGTTAACTTAGTAAATAAAAAGCAGGTGGGGTCAGAACTGGGGGATAGTAGAGGAGAGGGTATTTATGGATGTGGAAGGGCCTGGCTGGTCTAAGAAGTCAGGGCACTTGGACATGGAAAGATAGAAGAGCATCACAAACCTAGGATCTGGAGTCACCAGAATTAGCCCAATGGTGGGCGTGACAATGGATGTGAGAATTGAGTGAGGAGGTGCGAGCATTAGGAAGACATTTTCGAGTTCATGGAAAGAAAGCTGGGTCAGAATCCCAAGAGCTTCCAGCAGGATTACCCTGGAAAGTTCAGGGGAGTCCCAGATACTGGGATGCAGGTGAGGTTGCTGGAGCAAAAAGGGGTTGGCTGGAGCCTATAGTGAAGACTCAGTGGCAGAAAGTGCTGGAAAGAGGAGGTAGGGGAGACAATTGAAGGGTGTGAGTGTCCCAGAATTGAGAGTAGAGGCTCATATCACCTGTGCTCAGCACCCTTGTTTGAGCTTCTACTTAGGAGGGGTTGGCTGTGCTTGTAGCAGAAGCATAAGCTATGTTTGATGTGGGGCTTGATTAATTTTATTTAACTTTTCAGTTAGTAGTTCAGGTAACTGTTTTCCTAGCCACTAAGCAGATACCATTTTTTTTTTTTAATTTAGAAAAAGAAGGAAGTCCAGTGATAAAATAATGATCTGAAAAACCCTACTTATTTATATCCCTAAAAACTGCTTAGTTTTTGCTTTCTGAAGAAATCTTGTGATACTTCTAAAATTATACTGGTGGGAGGTGGGGGACTGCCTGGCCACATCATTTTCTCTGGAACTATACCCTACATAGCTCTACTTCAAGAATGTGACTAAGTGTCCTTGTCCCTCAAATCAAACAGTTTCGATTGTGGTGGGTACTTGTCTTGGCAGACTTAATCCATTGTCTGGCAAGTACTCAAAATATGGGTGTTGGTTCTTGAGTCATGTAGTATTGCGTCAAGGTCTGTGCTTTTAAAGTCAAAACTACCTACATTCTTAAGTTGAGGATTATCAGGGAAATTACGAGTAAGGGGATCTTGCTCAGAAAAGGGAAGATAGCTAAGAGAACCAGAGACAGGATTCAGCGTGGGGGTCCAATGTGAAGACTGGTGGAGGTAGAGATTCTAAGATAAACAGACCAGGAGGCTGAAAGAACACTTATGTTGATTTTTTGATAGATTTTTTTTTTTTGTTTCTGGTTCTGTGTCCTGTGAGGCCCCCTTTGTTGAAGAATGTTTATTCCTTGCTCCTAAACTAACCTTGACTAAAACAAACACAAAAAGTTAGGCCAAAGAACTGTTTGTATAATTGAGGTATGTTCAAGAGAAGGCATTTCTGGAAGTAACCAAAGCTGCATGAAGAGACTGTGACATGAATAAAAAGCTCTAGGCAGATATTAAGTTATAAAAGGTCAATAAGTATGAAATTATAAACAATGCTATTCTCAGAAGTTTCTTTTACTGAAATAATTTCAGGGTCAGCAGTCAGCAATTTTGGAACCTTCTTGCAGCAAATCAGGGATTTTAACTGACTGCTGAAAACTTGGTTAATAATTTTAATGTCACTTTTTATTTGGTATTTTGTAACTCCTTAACTGGAGATGTCTGAGGGAGGGAAAATGTATTCATAATATTACAGAAGAGAGAAAAGTTTTTAAGTCTATACATTATCAGAGAGGATCTTATCGTACTACCACATTGATGACAAGAAAGGATAAAAGGAAGGTTACTTATTACTTTTAATTTGCACCCAAGTGTTATAGTTCACTCATCCATTGGCTTTGATCTATTTTGCTGATTTTTGTGGATTATTTTCTTTTGATACATTATTGGGTACCAGAATTTTATAGGGAAAAACGTGCAACTCAAAACTCTATGTGAGGATGTTTTGCTATTGGCTACTCATTCAACTAGGGGGAAAAAAGATACATTAATATATTGAGTGGGTTGTCTAACCATTTCTATTGGAATTTAAGAAAAAGAAGAAAATAGCTACATCATTATGTCTTAGGATTTCAGAAGGGTTTCAAAACAAGGGTTCAGGGTTAAGCGTAGTAAGGTAGGTAATACCAGCACCCATGATAGTGGACTCTCTGAATTAGTGATGCCGTGTGAGGTACAAACCCTCTAGGACTGTGCTAATGATCTCAGAGGACATTTTGAAATTTTCATGGTATTATTGATTTTTATGATATTAAATTTAAAGAAGAAATTATGTCCTTTAAAGAATTAAATGTGATATTATATGTGAAACTCCCTACCTAAGTATTTAGTATTCAAATATATTCCATAAAGGCTTTTTTAATTTTGGAGAAAAAAAGCCTGTGCATCATTGTCTTATAATTTAAGAAACATTCCTTAATAATGAATAGTGAATAAGGTTGAATATTGAAGATCCTGAATATTGAATTAATAGGGCCTTGAAAAAGAGAGCAGAAGCTTTATTTGAGGTTCTTGGTCATTGATTGTTATAGGACTCAGGATGGTCAGTTCATGTAAGTTTTTAAAGTTTTCGTGTAGTGAAGTTATTTCCAGAGTTTAATGGATGTGAGGTTTGTTATCAGGAGAACACTGTTGATTTGGTAGCAAAAGTTCTCTGAAAGGAGCAGTGTGCTACTGATCCTTTCTCTAATCTCTGTACATGGTTACATTTACTCTAATGAAAAAATATGTGACCTTGTCCTCACAGAGGGCTCCTACACTTACTGAGTTTTTGAGAGTTGGAAACTATAAGAGGTCAAATTTTAGCAAAATTCTTTCCACCAGACTTAAATGTAAATTCTTCAGCTAGACACACAAGATCCTTCCTGATCCAACCATTTAAGCCTATTTCCCCAAACACTGGAGGCCTTGCAGACACCATGAAGTAACCACTTAGAGTTCTCTGGAAGTCCCACTGTCTTCCTGGTATTCATGCTCCCTCTTCCTGAGATAACCTCTTATGACATTTCTCCTGTCCTCTCAAGGTCGGCTCATGCATCCCTGTGTAGCCCTCCTTAACTTTTGTAGTCTGCAATCCCCTTTACAGTTATCATTTCATTTAATCCTCCTGGCAATACATGATTTAAGAACAGCAGTTATTTGTTAATAGCATTCCCATTCAATGAATGAGGAAAAGGAGATCAAGAGATGCATGAGCCAAGGCCATAGCTTATATATGATAGGTTGTGACTGGTACCTGGATCTTATTCTAAGTCTAGTGTTTTATTCCCATACTCCATACTGATACTGGAAGAGAGAGGCCAGGATGGAATGTTACTTCTGGTTTCAGCTGCTGGAATTCTAAAAACAATTTTTGAAAAAGAATGAGGGACAATTCCTAAAGGAGAATTGTGTTTATGAGTACATAAGTATTTGGAGTTTAATAGTCTTCTAGTATATAATTGGGTTTTCAGAATGAGTATCTACTAAGTCTCCTTTATTAATTTCATGACTGAGGGAGTTGCCTATATTAAAACATAGTCATACCTACCAAGTTTAGAAGTCAGCAGAATTTGATTCCTAGAGGTAGAGGTTAGAATGTTGCTTTTCCTATTTAAGAGATCTGCTTAAGTAGTAATTATGCATCACTGTGGGGTAAGGCTTTGTTCCATGACAGTCCTTTTGCCACATGTGGGCAGGACATGGCAGTGACTGACTTTCCTTGGAAAGTTAATTCTTTATATTCAATTTACTTTTTAAAAAATGTTAAATGTTATGTTTTTCCTTTTTTTCCTCATGTTTTTTAATTTTTTTATTATTTTTTAAGTTTATACAATAGCTGGGGTAGAGGTAGGCCAGAGGTACGGGAGGGTAAGAGGATTCGCCAGAGACAGAGTAGGGAGCAGAACAGGCAGATGGACTGAAAGCACTGCTGAGGGGAGCAGCGGGTGCGACAGGAGACATCTGCCTCGCCATGTGGGAATCTCCTTGGCTGGCCAGGAATCGAACCCGCGCTGCAGAGGCTGTGGACAGTTTCACAGCCCTGCACTCAACCCGCTGTGCCACTGGGGAGGCCCCAAAATGTTATGTTTTTCTTAATTCAATTTTGTTTCTCAGGGGTTTTATTTTTGTAAAACTTCTCATTTCTTTGCCTAACGCACTTGATTCATGGATTGTATCCTTTTTTTTTTTTCATATTTTTTGTAAAGAAAAAGTGAGGTTCCAGAATTAGAAACTTCTCCATTTGGATGATGGAAGTTTTATTAGATTTGTATCAATTTTAAAGAATAGTTAATTTAAAAAGGGCTTATTAAAGTGTGGGTGGTAGGTGATGTAAAGGACCTTCTATTATAAGGAGAAAGATATTACCCCCCCAATATGTCTTAATACAATTAAAAATTTCATGTCATTCCTATGTACAAATTATTTTGGCTTGCAGGAAAATATCCATCAGCTCAAACCTTTAAGATACTCTAAAAATAAATAACATTAAAGCTTTTTAGCAATGAAAATGAGTTTTTGACATTAGTAGAAACAGTTTCAATGTGTTGATAAACTGCAACTTAATTAGCAAGCTGCTGTAAGTTACATTTTATGAAAAATAATACTGATGTATCTTTACATAGTTCTGACTTTTGCATCAAATAAAAAAATGCACTGTAATAAGTTTTCTTATGAAGCTACTACAGCTATGTGAAATATATAGATGACATTATGAAAAAACCAAAAATTTTAAAATATTCTGGCTGGGCATTTAAAGATATGAATTATCTACACTTAATGTTATCTCACTGAACTGAGAGTATTTAAACTTCAGCATCTCAGATATTCAAATGGGATGTGCTATTCTTCCCATTCCCCTAACTTCCAATAAAACCTGTCCTTCATCCTTTGAATCTCAGCTCAGATATCAGCTCTTTCAGGTAAACTTTTTTATTTTCCCTCCTTCCTTTGAATATCCAATTTTTCATCTATCTCTCTTACAATAATTGACTCCATCTGTCTTCCATCCTTTGTACACTTTGTTTTAGTTGTTCTATTAGATAAACTTCCTAATGGTTGGTCGTGATTTATTTCCTTCCCTTTTGCATGTCCCACAATGAATATAAGATAGAAGTTACGTTAACACAATGGACGCCTCCTAACTACCTTGTTTTCTCTATCAATATTACCACTCATTGAAATGACTGCATTTTGATGAGGTTGTTTCTTACTCATTTATCATCTTTCATTCTAAGCTTAAATGGAGCCCCATGGGGAACAGGACCTTACCAGTCTTATTCACTTCAGTAATCTTAGTACTTAGCATACTGGTGGATATATATAGTAGGACCTTAATAAATTTTGTTGACTGATTGATTGACTGTGAGTATGTATAAATTGACTGTGAGTATGTCCAAATAATGCAAATAAAAAATGTAGAGGGAAGGTATATTGGAGGTTCAATTTTTCATATTGATTTGTAGGTGTAGCTCACACCCAAAGCCCCATCAAGTCATTTTCATGATACTGTTACGACCTTTCCCTTTTCCATTGTTATATATATCACAAACTCTGTTCTTCAGCTAAGAATTGAAGGTACAGTGAAAATAAAAAACACATGCAGTTACAAAGTATTGATGGGAGAGATGAGATCAGAATTTACAGGTGTGGAATTCTAATCTAGAATCATTTTCTCTGTCTTTAATAGGTTATTGTGAAGCTAAGTAAGCATATATTCTAGGGCCCCTTCCACAGAAAATTAGGATATTGTCTTTGTAATTTTAAATCATTTTATTTTATAGAGGACTTTCACACTCTCAGATATATGAGCCTCAGGTCCCATAAAACCTAGGTCCATTCCGCTTTCTTCTGGACTCTTACTTTGCCCCAGTTCTGAAATCATTATCCCAGTATTCTCTGACATCTGGACTCTGTTGCCTTCTGCTTTGCTTGAGGTCTCTGACCTCCCTGTTTGTGTTGCTACTCCACCAAAGCTTTTCCCCAGTCTTAAAAAAATCTGTAAGAAACCTGGGATTTATATTCAGACTACAAAGTCAAAATCAAATTGTGGGCCTCCCGGTGCCTGGTGGTGCAGTGGTTGAGCGCTGGGTTGCGAGGATGCCCACAGCCTCTGCGGCGCCGGTTCCATCCCGGGCTGCTCCCCGGCCACCGGGTGAGGGTCCCACATGGCGCGCAGACCTCTCCTGCCGCCCGCTGCTCCCCTCAGCAGTGTACTTCGGTCCTTCTGCCTGCTCTGGCTCTGGTGAATTCTCTCACCCTCCTGCGCTTCTGACTGTACCCAGTGCTTGTATAAATAAACAAATAAACAAACAAATAAATAAATAAATAAATAAAATTGTGATTTCATAATTTTTCCTGGCCTCGAATAATGGGGATATTCTGAAGTTCTCATGTTTTAAGGCATATTCAATTTTAGGATATAAAGAGGATACTATTTAATCTGAAGCCAGGCTTGTTTTTTTCTCCATAATAAACCAAGATCCCATGTGAAATTAAAAGCATGTCTCATCTTTTAAAAAATACCTGAACAGACCTGTGTCATTGTTTCAAACATAAAATTCCATCAACTTTCCTAAGTACTCAGGTTTTGCAGAAATTTGGGGGCATCAGATACCTATGATGTTTTAACTTTTAATTCCCCTCCATATATACACGTTGTCTTAAGTTTTTTTTTTTTCAAAATTATTTCCAAATGCATTGGAAGCACAAAGCTATCTTTTAGATTTTTTTCTTTTACCATTTTCATTAAATGTCCCCTTGAATTTTAAAATTTGGCTATTCTTTAAATGTTGAAAAATTCATTAGGATAAACACCTTCTCTTCCCTTTCTCTTCCCTTTCCTTGTATTTTTCAGCTTCTAAAAATAATGCACATTATTGTAGCAGCTACAAGCATGAATAAAAACACAATAATAAATGAGTTGGAGCTCAAACAAAATATTCCAGGCCAGTTCTTGCCTCTCCTATGCGACCTTGGCAGATTTTTTATGTTGTTGGTCAGTTGGTGGCTAGGCTCCAGGGAAATAAGAAACTCTGGCTTCTGGAAATAATAACTGCTCCTGCAGGTGCTGGGTCGGTGTGAGCAGCAAGAGTAGGTGCTTAACAAATGCCGGCTGAATTTGTTACCAGTACCAGGAATCTAGATTGATAGTAGTGGAGGAAAACAAATACTGATAGTTACCATTTATTGAACACCCACTGTGTGCTCAAGCATGTGCAATGCTCAGCATGCTTTGCTATAAATTATTGGAGATCAGGGCCTCTCCTGGTGGTGCAGCAGTCGAGCGTTGGGCTGCCAAGCTGCCCACAGCCTCTACAGCGCCGGTTCGATCCCTGGCCGCCGGGTGAGGGTCTCACATGGTGCGCAGACCTCTCCTGCCACCCGCTGCTCCCCTCAGCATTGTATTTCGTCGGTCTGCCTGTTCTGTTCCCCACTCTGGCTCTGGTGAATTCTCTCAACCTCCTGCGCTTCTGACTATACCCAGTGCTTGTATTAAAAAAAAAAAAATGTTTGGAGGTCATGGACGTTTTAACAAAGCATGATATTTTCAACTTGTTTTATTACTAAATCATTGATATTCTCACTCTGTCCCTGAGCCACAATCCATTAAGTCCCAACCCTGAGGCAGGGCTCAACCGGGGCAAGGGATAGGCATCTTCTCACTTGAAAGCATATGATAACAGAGTTCAATGATTACCATACCAGCTAGACACAAACAGCCTTGTCATGTCACTAATTGTCCTAAGCTGGCATTCATTTATTCTCTGAGAATTTGCTTTTGTGTATCTTACAGTCTCAGATTTCTCCTTGAACATTCAATGGTCATATTTATGATTTTAAATTAATAAATACGTCTGCCCACTTAATAATGAAACTTTTTTGATTTCCAGTTGAGAAGTTGCAACAATGAATCTTAGCACTTCTAGAGGGGCAGAGTAAGAGAAATTTTTAAAAAAGATACTCAGTATGGAATATAACTTTATTCCAGATAAGAATAAAGGTAATCATTAAAAATATCAACTACACACACACAAATGTTAGAAAGTTAAAATCCATCATAGTTAGGATGATGGAGCAAGAGTCAGTGATAACTTGATGATACTTGGTGATCAAAACCAACAATAACAAAACAGTGATTTTCCTACATCAAGAGAGGCAAAGCTAAATTCTTGATTCAGTTACTGAAAACTGGATCTTGCATACTTATTTTGTAAATCTTGTCTAAGGTCACATGGTCTTGTAAACGTTAGAGCCAATTCTGCCTATTTCATACGCCATGACCTTTTCAACTGTGTTTTCTGTGCGAAGAAGACTATCTGACTGAAATAAAGTGGCCAAGCAATTGCAGCTAGCTGTGGGCAACTTCGGGGATGAGGTGTTGATGTTGAACTAAAATATTAGCTGGGCCTCCCCTGGTGGCACAGCAGTTGAGCCCTGGGCTGCGAAGCTGCCTGCAGCCTCTGCAGCGCCAGTTCGATCCCCGGCCGCCGGCATGGGTCCCACATGGTGCACAGACCTCTCCTGCCGTGCCTGCTGCTCCCCTCAGCAGTGTATTTCATCGGTCTGCCTGTTCTGTTCCCCACTCTGGCTCTGGTGAATTCTCTCACCCTCCCACGCTTCTGACTGTACCCAGTGCTTGTATAAATAAAATAAATCTTAAAAAAAAATACTAGCTAATAGTTCTGGCTGTATAACCTGGAGCATGGGGTAGGTTGGGACAATATTCAGATAATGCAAGCCAAAGAGGGCCTCTGCTCTTCCAAGGACTGTGAGTGGTGGCTGATCCTGGTGTTTCTACCTTGGCTGGTAACAGAATGGTTCTGTCACCTCGTGGAGTGGTCATATCACAATGTCATCTATGAGGGAGTTTGGATGGAAAGGAGCTACACTTATCAGAACTATTTGTAGTTCAGTAATGCCCAAGCAAAAGTGGGCCCCAAAATGGGCATCTTAGAAGAAAATCCACAGCAACAGCATGCTGTGAAATGATGTGGTGGTCTGTTGGTCTGTCTGTCTTGGACAGGGAAAATGATATTCATGGAACTTTCCCTCTGCCTCAATGAAAAAATTACACTTATCAGAGCCATGCTGAGATTGCATGTCTTGTAAGATGTGATGCAGGTAATTGCTCCCTCTACTTAAAGATACCTTTTGCTGTTGTTCTGTAAAGAAATAAAAACCACTAAGGACTGTGGTCTGTTGATCTTGTTATGATGAAAATCTTTTCTATCTCATCTGGAAATGCTTAGGAACTTAAAGGGTTGTCTTTTGAGATTATAGAAGCAAATAGGTTTAACTGTTTCTGCTGCTAGAGGTAGAAAATAGTTGGCAGTAAAATAACAGGAAACAATTGTAGAAATTCCAGAGACCAGGAATTATAAGATAGTAGGATTGGTAAGAGAATGAAGAGCAGCTATTCAATATTTCTTTTTAAAATTCATTCATTCAGCAGTACTTACTGATTTCTTACTACATATCAGGCATCATTCTGGCCACGGGGCTACATCAATGAATAAAGTTTCCATTTTCAGATGAAGAGACTGAGTCCAGAAAACTTACATGCTTAAAATCATACAGCTTAGTAGGAGAACTGTGTTTAGATCCTAGTTCTGCCATTTCAGCTTTGAGGTATTTCCTGATATTACATCACATTAATTCTAGTAATATATTGATTACTTGTCTCCAGAATCAAGGAAAACTGAGAAGAATATAAACAGCTGGGACTACATCAACTAAAAACTTCTGAATAGCAAGAGATAGTAGCCAAAATAAAGAGGCACCCTACTAAATGGGATAAAATATTTGTGTTTTGCCTATGTTTTCTACTATATATTTTATGATTTTAGGACTTACATTGAAGTCTTTCATCCATCTTAAGTTGATTTTTGTGCATGGTGTGAGGTAGTAGTCTAATTTCATCCTTTTGCATGTGGTAATTCAATGTTCACAAAACCATTTGTTGAAGATACTTTCCTTGTTCCGGTGCATATTTTTTGCTTCTTTGTTGTATATTAGTTGCCCATAAATTTGTGGTTCTCTTTCTGGACTTTCAATTTAATTACATTGGTCTATGTGTTGATTTTGCTCCAGTACTATGTTATTTTAATTATTATGACTTTGTAGTATAATTTGAAGTCTAAAAGTGTAATGCCCCCATTATTCACCTCTTCAGTCAGGAAAAGTGGACATTCAGAGTCTTTTATGATTCCAAACAAGTTTCAGCAATATTTTCAGCATCCTTCAGAATGCCATTGAGCTTTTTATTGGAATTGCATTGAATCTGTAAATTGCTTTGGGGAAGTTGGCCATTTTGATAATGTTGCTTCTTCCAATCCATGAGCAGGGAGTATGTTTCCATTTTTTGTGTCTTCTATTTTTTTAACAATGTTTTATAATTTTCCTTGTATAGGTCCTTTGTTAAGTTTATTCCCAGGTATTTAGTGTGTGTGTGTGTGTGTTTGGTATGATTGTAGATGGAATGGTTTTTGTAATTTCTTCCTCTTCAGGGTGATTGTTTGCATATAGGAAGTCTCCTTTGTGGGATCTGTGCCAATGGTTTTGATAGTTCTACTCTAAAGCATCCACTTTCATCACTTTCATCAAAGCAGTTCTTGTAAAAGTCACTAACAGACCCTAAGTATCTAAAGACCCCAGGCATTTTTTCAGTTTTCACCTCACTTTAGCTCTCAGCACCATTTAATACTAAGATCAGTTCCTTGCTTTTTAAAGTTCTGCCTGCCTTTGGTTTCTGTTATACCAGATACCCTTACTTGAGTTCTACCTCTCTGTCTCTTTTGCATCCGAGCCAGGGTCCTGACAGAAAACGCAGTTAGTGGAAGACTCTTTGCTGATGTGGCAGGGTAGAGACAAGCACTCAGGGATTAGTCAGCAAGAAGTCATACTACCCCGTATTAGAAAACACAAAAGATGGGGCTGTCGTTATTCAAGGCTAGAGGCTGCTTGGATTCCTGGAAGGTGGGAAACCTGAGAGGAGTTGTAGTAAAGAAGCACAACCTTCATCAGAAAAAATTCCAAGCAGTGAAGCGTGGGAAATAAGTCCCTTGGCCTCTTTCTCTTCCTACCCTCAAATTCCACCTGTGCTTATTACCTGACCCAAGCAGAAGCCAGAGGCACATAAACCCAAGTGATAAAGTCAGGAGAGGTAAACATTTCTTTCTGGGCACAAAGCAGAGCAGAGAAATCTTGGACAAACCAAAAATCATTAATGCATTTCTCCACTGCCCAATTAGTCATTTATATTTAATTTATTTATTATTATTATTATTTTTTTTTAGAAATAGCATTTTTTTTTAAAGATTTATTTATTTATTTATACAAGCACTGGGTACAGTCAGAAGCGCGGGAGGGTAAGAGAATTCACCAGAGCCAGAGCAGGGAGCAGAGCAGGCAGAAGGACGGAAGTACACTGCTGAGGGAAGCAGCGGGCGGCAGGAGAGGTCTGCACGCCATGTGGGACCCTCCTCTGGTGGCTGGGGATCGGCCGGGGATCGAACTGGTGCTACAGAGGCTGCGGGCACCTTCGCAACCCAGCGTTCAACCGCTGCGCCACCGGGGAGGCCCTATATTTAATTTAAATGTTGGCACTCCCTACAATTGAAGTTCAGGACCTCTCTGCTTCCTTGTTTAGTATATGGGAACAGAACAGTTAATCTGGCAAAAAATTGTAAGAAAAGGAGAGAGGGGCAACAAGGGAGAGAGGGAGGCAGGGAGGGAAGTGGGGGGATGGAGGCAGAGGGCTTTGCTTCCTTGCAGCTTTTCAACATTTCACTCTTGGAATTTGCTTTATTTTTCTTTTTTTGTACTGATTGTTGGATTCTCCTGTCTCAAATACCCAAACCCTAGCCCTCAGTCATCACCTTCTTTTCATGGAGGGCAGTTTTTATAGCTTTATCATGGGGGTAAATTCTGCCCTCAGTCCAGTTATCCAGCTGGCAATGCTTAAAATCCTGATGATTCCTCAAGGCTCACTGTGGCCATTGATGCCAAGCTTGTTAAGAACGACTCTCCTCTCTGTGGTGGCTCTCTTAAGCATTTTTTGTTCTTGAGATTTTGTCTTCTGTGTTCTTAATCCTGTTTTATGTGCTCTCTATTCCATGAACTCAATATCTTGGGTAAGCTCTGGTGACTTTCTCTGTTTTCCAGGATTGTTATATTTTCTGCATTTTCAGGAGATTTGGTGAAGCAGAAAGATAAGTATATGTATTCAGTTCTACCATCTTGAGCTTGCCTTTACTTTTTATTTTGAACAGTAGTGAAAGGCAGATCTGAAGTTGTTTTCAGGCAATCCCCCCACATTTCTTTTAGTCAGAGCTGCTAGTCCTGGACAAATGGGATGATTTAAGCTTAATTTCCCCTTATTATCCTGGCAGTTATAAATGCAGAGTGAAAAATCAAAAGAAAAAATGACAGGAAGGAGGAGTCTGGCCACTTACTAACTATATGTGGTTAATAGCTTGTGTCTTAAACTGCTAGCTATCCAACTGTAGTAAGTTTTCCCTTCTTTTGACAATATAATACCTTTGTTTTAGCTGCACACACACAGTCCCAGGTTAGTGTTGGCAATGTCAGAAATCATGACTCATCAGATGTGAGTGAATATCTTCTGGGCTTTGTCCCTTGAAAGGACTTCAGCTGTGTTTCAGTGGACTCGCACTTGTCCCATTGGCTAGGTGAATTCTTAACTGGAGTAGCCTCTTTGAATACAGAGTTGAAATTTGCACATTGAAGAGCACAGGTTATCCCAAGTCTTGCAACCACTCAGCCATGAGTCACATGACAAAAAAAATTTATGTTTTATTTAAATAACTGTATTTTTGGGTTTCTTTGTTTTAGCAGCTTAAATTGTATAATAATAAATATGTAGCCCATAATAAGTACAGGTTAATTTCAAAGGTTAGAAGGTAAATGGGGAAGTAAAAGACTTGTAGTTAAAGGACCTGGTATAAAATCATCATTCTGCTTGCCTTTACTGACTATATCAACTCAGGAAAACACTCTAATTTTTGAGCCCAGTTTCCTCCTTGCAAAATGAGTACTATAACGCCATCTTATTTTTTTCTACAAACATTAATTATACATCTATTGTTCTTTGTACTAAAGATATAAAGGTAGGACTCAATCTTTGTGTTCAAAGTGCTTTAATATGGAAGGACTTACTAACTTATCTGGAATACACTCAAGGTGCAAAACATTGCGAAACTCAAGGTGCAAAACATTGCAGAAACACCAATGGTCTTGGATCAACGAGGCATCACAGTTTATAGCTAGACGTATGTAACAAGATAGAATCAGCTAATGGTATTTATTTTTTGAAGATTTGTTTATTTATATAAGCACTGGGGTACAGGTCAGAGGCGTGGGTCAGAGACCTGGAGAGACAGGAGAGGTCTGCCATGCCATATGGGAATCTCCCTGGCCAGCTGGAAATCAAACCAGCTCTGCAGAGGCTGCGGACAGCTTCATAGCACCGCGCTCAACCCGCTGCACCACTGGGGAGGCCCCAGCTAATGGTATTTTCTGAATTCTCTTTCTTCAGAAGGGCATTATTATATTTGAGTTTCTATCATTTTATCATACATAGTAGTCAGTATCCTAGGCCTTGAGAAAACATTTGGAAGTGGACAGGCCCTGGCTCCCTTTGTTTTATAGTTCTGATTATGCATTTCTACCAATAGTTACAATATGGAGACGTTGAGTTCAAACTCACACTGATATTATGCCATTTCTTTTGCTTTTCTTTGGGGGCATTTATTAATCCTTGATATCACTGGGAGCCTAAGTAACCTCCCAAGTCCTACATTTTACACTTGGAAAAATTGGGTAATTATTTCTAGAGTTCTAGTAATTCACATTCATGAGCAAAATCACATAGCTTGGGGAAATTAGATAGGCTGAAATGAATAGAAGATTTAAAAGTTAATTATGGGTTATAAAGATATTCAAGAGGAAACATGTGCTTCAGAGGCAGATAGACACATTTTTAGAGAATACACAGCCCTAAATTTTAGCCTTGTATCAACCCAAAATAAAGACAATCAAATTCAAAGGACAAGTTCAGGATTCTCATGTGAAAAAAAAGGAAATGAGAAAAAAGGATTTGAACTCCCAGTGGCAATTTCTTCCTAAAAGCTGCAAGCCTTAAAAAGAACTGAATCTGAGCCATTCTGATTGATGATTATATAATGCTACCAAGTAAAAGCCTTTCATTAGAAATTTAGATTGATTGATATGACTTAATTATATAATGATGTGATAAGATATCTTCAGTTAGCTAGTAAGGATATCTAATATTTCTGTATATGTAGCTACTCATGCTTCCTTGTAGGTAATATTGTTTCTCTCCTATTACTCTGATTACTCCTGTGTTCCCTTTACCAGCACTATTTTATTTCCTGTCCACTGCTGGAATGTTCACAAAGTTTGGTTGTAAATCGTCTGTTCTTTTCCTTCCATATTATGCCATGAAATCCTCATTCAGAGAAGCTCTCCATCACTGTTCCTCCTCTGTGGACAAAACACACACACACACGCACGCTCGCTCACTCACTCACTCACTCACTCACTCACTCACTCACTCACTCACCTGACTGTTTAGCCAAGCTCTTCTAGTTCTCCACCCACTGCAAAACACAGACACACAAAGGGAGGGGGAAGTGGCTGAAGAGTTCATCGGGGTCATCTGCTTCAACCTTTTTTTTAAAAAAAATTTAATTTATTATTATTTTTAAAATCTTATATTTTTTACATCATTTTTCATTTTTGCACAATGTATGCATTTTCATTTCCATCTTGGTTTATAGTCCCCATACAATTCCCACCCGCCCTTGTTTTGATCCTACTCCCTTCTCCCCACACCCCTGTAGTGTGTGTCTGGTTTATAGTTGCTTGTTGATTTTGATTTTTACTTTATTATAATTAGACTTTTTCCTGGTCCCTTATTTAGGTTTTCTAAATTCCTGTTAGCATCTCCTTCAACCTTCTTACCAAACAAAGATCTCCAGCTTCTGCTTGAATTCCTCTAGTGACAGAGAACTTTTGTGTCAAATAGACATGGTAGAATCTGAGGTTATCACTTACGAAGTATATCAGTTAGGAAAAGTCACATACTTTTTTTTTATAGCCTTGTTTCTTCATGTAAAATGATAATAGCAGTACTTACCATGCAGGTTCATGGCAGTCCCCTGGCACACCTCACTCCATATGAGCGGTTTCTAGTTTGTCTTTCTTTTTGGCAGTTCTTATTGTCTATAACTTCTATCTCCATTTAAGTTTTTGTGTATTACTCTTATCTCTCTCCTAAATTCTAAATTTTGTAAAAAGAAGGAAATTTTTTATTATTTTACCCCATGAACAGTGTTCAGGACAACACCAATATTGAGTAGTGACAAAATTTGTTCTAGTCTTCAGTTATATGAGAAAAATAAAGAAAAAAGTGAATTTTCCTTAAACGAGGATACAGAATTTAAAGGGTTGTAACTTATGTTAGGACAGTGTTTTTTTCTATTTTTTTGGTTGCAAAACAGCTTGACCATTTGGATTTTAAACATGAAATCCAAATTTTTGTCTTTGCTGAGATAAAGTCGTGACAATCACTTGACATTCCCCACCATTGAAAAACGATCATTAGGTTTACAAAAATAAAAAATAACTAGGATGGTGCCTTATATATAGTTGGCTTTCAGTTGATTTCAGTTGTTACTAGACTTCTTGATGCTTAATGGAGGTCAGAAATGAGAACTAAAGGGAATGAAGCAAAAAATAGACTATTAAAAAATGTTCAATAGCTCCAAAGACTTGGTTGGAAAGTTGGAGTGTGAGAAAATTAAACATATTTAAAAGACATATTTTGGAATTACCTGTGTATTTCAATGTCATACTAAACATTGTGAGCTCATTTAAAAAGCAGTGGATAAAAATATTGCAGTGATCATCTTTCCACAGTAAGGAAAAATGTGTTTAAGGGAATGCCAATATATTAAAAATGATTTTAGCAACTTTATTAAAGCCTAAAAATAATGATTATTATGCAAGATTTAAAATAAAATTAAGTAAAAACTAGCTTACAGATGTTATATACTAGATGATTTAGCCTCTTTGAGAAATATGTGAAATTTCATAGGTCTGTCATTATTTTCAAATTAAAAAATGAAACTAAAACCTGACTTAGTCATGAGGCACTAAAAATTAATTAAGGCACTATGTTTTTGACCTTGTGTTAGAACAAAATGAGGCTATTTTCACCAGTGATAAATAGAACTAGAAAAAAATACTAGTTCAAATACTTCTTTATCTGTTGTTACTGCTCCATTTTAATATAAATTAAAATGTTTTTATTTATAAATTTCTTAAAACTTCAGAATGTGTTTTTTCTTTTAGAAAAAAGAGACGTCTTTTTGGACCTCCCCTGGTGGTGCAGCGGTTGAGCACTGGGCTGCGAGGCTGCCCACAGCCTCTGCAGCGCCGGTACGTTCCCCTGTGGCCGGCGAGGGTCCCACAAAAAAAACAAACAAACCCCCCCAAAAAAACCGTCTTTTTTCTTATGGGTTTATTTTACCAAAAGTCACAGCTAACTTTTAAAAGGTTAATATCACAAGGTAAGTGCCAGCCATTTCCATTTACACTACTGATTTCAATAGGTCAGAAGTAAAAAGTGATTATATGAAAATTAATGTAGACAGAATGTTGACTTTTCTTTTTTTTTTTAAATAGAGGCATGTTTTATTTATTTATTTGTTTGTTTGTTTGTTTTTGTTTATACATGCACTGGGTACAGTCAGAAGCGCGGGAGGGTGAGAGAATTCACCAGAGCCAGAGCGGGGAGCAGAGCAGGCAGAAGGACCGAAGTACACTGCTGAGGGGAGCAGCGGGCGGCAGGAGAGGTCTGCGCGCCGTGTGGGACCCTCCTCTGGTGGCCAGGGAGCAGCCGGGGATCGAACTGGCAATGCAGAGGCCACGGGCAGCTTCGCAACCCAGCGCTCAACCGCTGCGCCACCGGGGAGGCCAGAATGTTGACTTTTCAAAGGTTGTCAGTAACGAAAGTTGTATTTTTGAGTGTCTCTTTTTTTTTTTTTTTTTATAAATTTTATTTTTATATTCCCCATACAATTGCAGCCCCCCATTCTGTCCCCAATCCCTCCCCTCCCGCCCCCGCCCCCCTAAAAGTGTCTCTGGTTCATAGTTTTTTGTTGATTTTGATTTTCACTTTCTTATAGTTATTCATTTTCCTGGTCCCTTATTTAAGTTTTCTAGATTCCTGCTATGAGTGAGACCATCCGGTATTTTTCTTTTTCTTTTTGGCTTATTTCGCTGAGCATGATCCCTTCCAGCGCCATCCATGTTGCAGCAAATTGCATGTGTTTATCTTTTTTGAATGCTTCCATATGACCCAGCAATTCCACTCCTAGGTATTTACCCAAAGGACACAGAAACATCAATTCCAAAGAACACCTGCACCCCTATGTTTATAGCAGCACTGTTTACAATAGCTAAGCTTTGGAAACAACCCAAATGCCCAAAAATAGATGACTGGATCAAGAAGATGTGGTACATATATACCATGGAATATTACTCAGCATTTTGAGTGTCTCTTATTGCTCAGGCACTATGAAGTCACCTGGCTTCCATAGTAATCAATAGTAGCATAAAACAAAACAAAATAAAAGCAAATTCAAGGCAAAAATTCTGAGTTGCATAGAAATTATCAGTTGTTCCCTGAGATTATCTGACTCCAGTACTTATTGAGGAATAACTGCATTTTATGGCAGTAACAGCCTTATTTGAAAAACTGACCCTAAAGTTTGCCATCAAACATGAAACATATATTTGTTCTTTCTCTTCTTTTTTCTCATTCTTTCATTTTTTATTCTTGTTTTCCTTTTGTCTTTTTATGTTTACCATGAGAATGTTCTTCTGGAACCATACTCTTATTTTTATTTGCTGTTTACAAAGGGATTGGACATAAACCTTGAAGTGTGTGTACCATCAATAGAAATACTAACCATTACAGATTTCCTTAAATCAATCCCAATGATACCTATTTTTTTGACATGTGAATGAAAAATCTATCCTCAATTCAATGAAAAATTCCCAGGCTCACATTTTTGTAGCACATAGACAGAAGGCAGAGGTAACCAATGATCATTACGTGTAGGTTTCAGATTTCAAAGCAGTTACTTTCCTCTTCAATACGATTTGAAAAAAGTGGAAACGGATTCAGGAAAAATACCATTTTGAATTATGGTCTCAGGCTGAGAAATAATCAGGTGTTATTCAAAACAATTTAAGGACATAAAAGATTTAGTCAACTATCATTTAGGATTCTAAAAAATAATAATTAAGCCTATATCAGATAATATCACATTTTTACAAACTTTGTGGAAAAAATGTTTTTTTCCCTGTCTTTTGGCTGATAAATTACCATAAAAGACTATTTATATGACAAGATACATGAGCTCACTTTTTGACATTTGTTTGGTGTGACTTTTTCTCTTTTAGAAGTATTTTTTTGGTCAAGACTACCATGCTTGGGTCATATTGTTGTGGTAGAAATGCTGTGTCAAGCTCTGAGTCCAGATCTTTTGATTAGATGCTTAATTTCTCCTTGAGTTCATGCTGCCCTTTTTGTTTGTTACTTCCCTGATATGGAAACATTAAAAAAATTAAAAAAAAATGTATTTATTCATTCACAAGAACCAGGGTACAGGCGAGATTCGTGGGAGGGTGAAAGGATTCACCAGAGACAGAGCGGGAATAGAACAGTCAGACTGAGGAAACACACTGCTGAGGGGAGCAGTGGGCAAGACAGGAGAGTTCTGCGGCGCCATGTGGGACCCTCGCCGGCTGGCCGGCGTTGAACTGGTGCTGCAGAGGCTGCAGACAGCTTTACAGAGTAGTGCTCAACCGCCTGCATCACCAGGGGTGGCCATGGAAACATTTAAAAAAAACCCCCTCTAATCAAAAGTAAACTATTTCCTTATGTTTGACCAAAATGTTGACTTTGATTTACAACATTCTATGACAATATTTTATGTATGTTAACATTTTATATTCAGTGTTAAAATTTTCCCCTTAGATATAACATAACATAGTATCAAAAGTATAGTCTGTACATAATTTGCAACAGTCATGAGCTGGAAACAACTTAAGTGGCCTTAACTAATGATAGACTAAGAATATGTGGTATGTACACAATGGAATGCTACACACCTATAAAAAAGAGATGGAATTCTGCCATTTGCAACAACATGGATGGACCTTGTGGGTGTTGTGCTCAATGAAATAAGGCAGATGGAGAAAAACAAACACCATATGATATGATATTTTAAACCTGTTTTTTAAATTTTGCCAGCTTTTAGGTTTTTAAAATATTTTTCTTATATTCTTCATATTTGTACAATGTATGATTTCCCTGTGAAATCACCATTTCATCCCATCACCATTTTACTCGTGCACCATCACCATAGTACCTTGTGCTTTTCCCACCCCATTCCATTCCTTTTCTCTCCTCCTCCCCTACAGAATGTCTCTGATCTATAGTTGCCTATTGATTTTGATTTTTTACTTTATTATACTTTTCCCCTTGATCCCTTATTTGGTTTCTCTACATTCCTCCCATAAGTGAAGCCATCTGATATTTTTCTTTTTCTTTCTGGCTTATATCACTGAGCATAATCCCTTCCAGCTCCATCCATGTTGCTGCGAATGGCATGAGTTTATCCTTTTTGATTGCTGAGTAATATTCCATTGTGTATGTACACCACATCTTCTTGATCCATTTATCTGTTTTTGGGCATTTGGGTTTAAACCTGTTTACTGGAAGCGTTATCCATGGACAAAATCAGGTACCATATTGGTTACATATGATGGAACCATTTATACAATTTTTTTAGAATCGATAAAATGGATTTGATATTTTACATAATATTTAAATAAATTTTAGAATTCATATTAGGGTTTGCTTCCTGGTGAAAGACAAACAACTTATTTAAAAAAAATCAGGCAATTATATTTTGTTCTACCAATTTGGTATTTTTCTCTTTCTTCTATTTAAATGAAATTTCAAAAAGTGATAACTCAATTCTTACATGATATAGCACAGTCTTCTCAAAATCCTGAGTAGTGTAGACATCTATATTTCTAGATAATTGGGCGATAAATTGGGAGTGGTTTTTAAATATTATTACTGATTGTTATTCAATTCATGGTTCTCTTTCAGAAAGTGCTGGAAAAGTGAATCAGTGTTAAACTTCTAAAGACTACTAGACTTTGCCTAATCCTTGAAATGTCCACTCTCCTCAAGACTGTTGAATTAATTGAATTGTCTCCACACAACAATATTCATGTTCTTTACGGAAACTCTTTCTTGGGTTTTTGCCACTTATTGGTAAATTTAAAAACCAACACAAAATAAATTCACATTTTTATATTTAGAAAACTCCTTTGTTTATTTTTGGGGTAAGGAAGCAGACAGATTAATGATGGGACTGATTTTCAGAAACTTAAATTAGCCCCGGAAGATCAGAATTAACCACCCAAATTAATTGTAATTGAAAGAGATCATCAGGTATTCTGCCATTTAATTCCTCAAGGTGAGAGTCATTAACAGCTCCTGGTATGACTGGAGTCAGACTTGCTTTGATGATAAATCATTTCTAAAAAGACACAAAAAAGTTAGAGGAAGGTTGTGGTTTCAGTGTCCCAAACTCAGTACAGTTAATGAAAGATAAAGAGTCATTTACTCTTGATTTTTCAAAGCTATAAATTGAGTAATTATAGATGCATGATTTTGAAATTATTCTGTCTTTTTATTTCTTACTTAACTGTTAATTCTACTTATACCCAAGTGGGCACAAAACTGTTTTCTTATCCCATGAAAACCTTGGCAAATTGTTCTGAAAATGTGAAATCTGCTTCACTTATTTCAATTTCAAATACTAACAAATTGATTAACATCAACCCATACATTTGCCTCTGTGTTGGTAATTTAGAGTAATTGGTCTTAAATTACCCAAGAGTGCACTTAACTCTAGTGTGGAGTCAATAATGCATATTTCAGAACCCCTCCACATGTGACAATATGGCAGGTTGTAAGAACTTCTTATGCTGATAAAAGTAATTCAATGCTTTCCACAGAAGATCCAAAAAATATTGAAGGGGATCAGAAAAACAAAAAACTGCTAAAAAGTTACCACTTCCATAGTGATTCCAGTTAAACTTTATAAAATATTTTTCAGGTTTTAATTTTCTTACATGCATTGAAGAGTTAAAAAGTAGTTATTTTTATTGTAGTTTTTCATTGTTCTTTATATTTTGAAACTTTCTTAAATATTCTTCAAATTATGATTTTATTTTATTTTTTTAAAGATTTATTTATTTATTTATTTATACAAGCACTGGGTACAGTCAGAAGCGCGAGGATTCACCAGAGCCAGAACAGGGAACAGAACAGGCAGACTTACGAAATACACTGCTGAGGGGAGCAGCGGGTGGCAGGAGAGGTCTGTGTGCCATGTGGGACCCTCGCTGGGGGCCGGGGATCGAACCGGGGATCGAACTCAGGGATCGAACCCAGGGCTCAACCGCTGTGCCACCAGGGGAGGCCCTTCAAATTATGATTTTAATAAATGCATTATATTTAATTTTATGGAGGTTTGTAAATTTTAAGCTATTCTCATTTTGATGAGAGTTCAGTTTATTTTCAAATTTTTACCTTTATACAATTATTTTCCTTATGTAAACAATATTTGTAGATGACTTACTTAGGGCTTTAAGAAGCAGCAAAGATAGTTGAAAGAGTGCGAACATTTTAAAGACTTTGATTTATAGTCTAATTCAGTCTCCAAAAAAGTAGCAATTGATACTCATACTAGCAGATTTTGACATTGCTTCATTCATAGCAACACAGTGTTTACCCAACATTATACAATATCAATTTTTCAGCTTGATAGATTAAAGTGTCATTTCTTTGTTTTAATATTCATTTCTTTGAACATCTTAGAATGATATTTAGTAGCCATTTGTTTCTTTTGGATGTGTTACTTGTCTACTCATGTCCATTTTTCATTTCGTTTTTGAGAGCTCTTTATGTATTAATAATAATACATTTTTGTGTTAAATATATTCCTCATAATACACTTGACTTTATTTTCATTTGTGACATTTTGCTTTGCTTATATATTGAAATCTCCCCCCAAACATTAATTAAATATCTTACCATAGTTTTTCTTTTTTTTAATTTTATTTTTATATTCCCCATACAATTGCAACCCCCTTATTTTAACCCCAATCACTCCTTTCCCCACCCCCACCCCCATAGTGTGTCTCTGGTTCATAATTGTTTGTTGATTTTGATTTTTTCTTTCTTATAGTTATTCTTTTTCCTGGTCCCTTTTTTAGGTTTTCTAGATTCCTGCTATGAGTGAGACCATCTGGTATTTTTCTTTTTCTTTCTGGCTTATTTCGCTGAGCATGATCCCTTCCAGCTCCATCCATGTTGCTGCAAATTGCATGTGTTTATCTTTTTTGAATGCTGAGTAGTATTCCATTACCATAGTTTTCTCTAACTCTCCTTGATTTAACTTTTTTTGCATTTAACTCTTAACTGTACCAGAAGTTGTTTTGGTATAAAGTGAAAAATGTAAATTGCTCCCCCCCACTTCCTCACTTCTGCCCTAAATAGGCTATTTACACAACACCATTTATTGACTACTGTTTTTCTTTCTCCTTGGCTTGGGAAGCTTTCTTTTTTAATTAAAAATTATTTTTCATTGAAAAATTTTTGTTATTTTTTAATTGAAGTAACATGGCATTATAACATTATACATTTCAGATGTGTACCATTATCAATCAATATTGGATATACTAACAATACTAACAATTAAGTTCACCATTGAAAATCCATTTTTATCCTTCAGCATACAATCAACCTCTTTTATATGACTTACCTGCCTTCTTTCCCCTTTTCCTTCTGGTAGTCACTAATTTGGTCTTGTAGCCTAAAAGTTTGCTTTATTTAGTTTATTCATTTGTTTGGTTTCTTTGTGTAGCACATATGAATGAAATCATACGGTATTTGTCTTTCTCCATCTGACACTAAGTGTCGTACTTGCTAGGTCTATCCATGTTGTTGCAAAATGGCAAACTTTCACCTCATTTTATAGGTGAATAGTATTTCATTGTTTATGTAAGCCATATATTATTTATCCAGTTATCTGTCTTTGGGTACTTAGGTTATTTCCATAACTTGGCTATTGTAAATAGTGCTGCAGTGAATACAGGAGACCGTATCTCCCTTTGACTGTGTATTAAACAATAAGGAAAGGAGAAGAAAGAAAAAGGAAGTAGCTACTATATATAAATAAAGGCATATGTGTAACAAGTAAGAAAGTATGTAAAACTACTGCATGGGTTAAGGTATTTAGGAATACCAAAATGGATGTTTGTAATTTATTTTGAAGTGATTCAGCTATTTTATACACACATACACGCACACACATATGAAGCATATAGGGCAAAGTGTTATCAATTGTCAAATCTAGATGGCAATATGCTTTTTTCATTACTGTATTTATTTGTTTTTCAAAAGAAACCTTCATCACAAACTTTAAAATATGTATTTGTAGTAAAGGTTAAATTGTTATTAGTTGGTATATTGCCTTATTTATAATACCTTGACATGTGTGTTCTGTTTCTCATGTTCTCATTTCCTTTTATGCTCTCTTTTGTGCTGTGAAATATGTTTTTGTTGGAGGCGGCCACTCTGAGTAGTAAGCAGAAGGGCCTTGGTGTTGAGAGCCTGGAAAGTGACCTGCGTGGAGTCGGGCTTCTACATCTCCACAGTCTGAGAATAACAAAATGGAGAGATCCTGCGCAGTAAGCAGAAGGGCCTTGACCTGAGTCCCTAAGGCATGTGAAAACACATGTGTCTCGGAGGAAAACCTCTGGGTGACAGGACTTGGTGTTGAGAGCCTGGAAGTGAACTGCGTACATCTCCACAGATTGACAACAACAAAATAATGAGCGAACTTCCCAGGCTCAGGCTAGGAGGCGATAAGATTATGTGTGTGAGAACTAACCGCCTGGTATCCTACTGTCTGAAGTAAATAGATAATAGTAAGAAAATAGACTAATCATTCATACGTGTTATCATTATGTGGTATGCTTTGATGTTACACCTGCTACAATTAAAATAGTATATAATAAGCACTAGGACAATAAAGATTTGCTGCATGCTGGACATGACAGTCCCCCATGTCTGATTTCCTTCACCGTCGCGGGTCAGGACTCACTAGAAGTCCACATGTTTTGTTATATTTTACCTAGCACATCAAGAGATTAATATTAAATGTCATCTTTAAAATATTTTAAAACACTTTACTTAGTATAAAATCACATAATGAACAAAGTCAAGAATGTCAGGGTGTCCATGTAACTGAATCACTCGATAGAATGGATATGTGGGGGTGGAAGGAGGAGTGGAGATGAGGAAAGGCCTGACTTCTCTAAGTACAGAAGTCTCTGCTCTGGTCATTGAATGCCCATTGCATTTGCAGTATATATGAGTGCACTTACCATTGGATAGATAAAACAACCATTTATCTGTATTATTTCCTTTATAAGATCCAAGTACTCCTTCTAGTCCTAAGTTCACTTTCATCTTGAGTCTCCATGAATATTTCATATCCAGTGTCAGAGTCTATGTAGATTTCTTTGTACAATGGCCTTTATTACTTACTGTTCCCAACTTGTTGAAATCTTAATCTATACCAAAGTTAACCTTATCAGAATTTTGAATAGTCCTCAAAGATGAGGAAGGGTTTATTTCTAACCAGTGTCCTTATATAAGTGTCTCAAATGTACTTGGCTACTTACATTCATATATACTTTTTTTTTAAGAACTTGAGGCAAATTCTCAATTGTGGCCATATAAGAGAATCAGTAGGGAATTTATAATACTTTTCTTAGCCAGCTACACACTAATGACTCAAGATAAGGTCCAGTACCTTAATTTTCTCCTCAGTCATGAACAGTTATCAGTTATCTTCCTCTTTGAGATTTTGGAAAACATAACTTATTGTCTCTTTTTTGTGTATTTACCTTGATATATAAGCATGGCTCCCAGTCCTACAGCTGCTTTTACTCTTTCTTTCAACATATCTGACTTGTTTGAATATAAATAGTAGGCCTACATCAAATTAAAGAGCTTTTGCACAGCAAAAGAGACAATAACAAAAACAAAGAGAAACCCCACCAACTGGGAGAACATTTTTGCACCCAACACTAATGATAAAGGACTGATCACAAAAATCTGCAAAGAGCTGATGAGACTCAACAACAACAAAGAAAATAATCCAGTCAAAAAATGGGCAGAAGAGCTTAAAAGAAACTTCTCTGAAGAGGAAATGCAAATGGCCAACAGGCATATGAAAAAATGTTCAACATCACTTGTCATCAGGGAAATGCAAATCAAAACTACCATGAGATACCATCTTACACCAGTGAGAATGGCACATATTAAAAAAACTAGCAACAACAAATGTTGGCGAGGGTGTGGAGAAAAAGGAACTCTTCTGCACTGTTGGTGGGAGTGCAAACTGGTCCAACCACTGTGGAAAGCTGTGTGGAGATTTCTGGACCTACTAAACATAGAGCTTCCATATGATCCAGCAATTCCACTCCTAGGTATTTACCCAAAGGACACAGAAACATCAATTCCAAAGAACACCTGCACCCCTATGTTTATAGCAGCACTGTTTACAATAGCTAAGCTTTGGAAACAACCCAAATGCCCAAAAATAGATGACTGGATCAAGAAGATGTGGTACATATATACCATGGAATATTACTCAGCATTCAAAAAAGATAAACACATGCAATTTGCTGCAACATGGATGGCGCTGGAAGGGATCATGCTCAGCGAAATAAGCCAAAAAGAAAAAGAAAAATATCGGATGGTCTCACTCATAGCAGGAATCTAGAAAACTTAAATAAGGGACCAGGAAAATGAATAACTATAAGAAAGTGAAAATCAAAATCAACAAAAAACTATGAACCAGAGACACTTTTAGGGGGGCGGGGGCGGGGGCGGGAGGGGAGGGATTGGGGTCAGAATGGGGGGCTGCAATTGTATGGGGAATATAACAATAAAATTTATAAAAAAAAAAATAAATAAATAGTAGGCCTACATACCTTCCATGATATCTTAGCCCTCCTAAATTTTCACTCAGATTAGATTAGGTTGGATTGCTTCACTGCTTAACTTTACACTCCCTTCCACCTGCCAAATGACATATTACTTCACAGGGATATCAAGTTGAAATCTTAACCTATACCAAACTTAACAATTTTGAATAGTTATCTGAGGGATAAGAAGATAGCTAGCAGAGTATTTTTGCCCTTTCACTGGGAAATTGGAGGGTTAGCAATAATACCCTTCACATATTTACCCCCACAAACTTCCATTAGGGAAGACTCATTGTGATAACTTTTCTCTCCCTTTAAAAATCCTTTTTTTTTTTTTTTTTGAGATTTTTCTTTTGAACATAATGGCTTATGTAAGTACCTTCTGATTACTAAGGAGTTAATTATCTAGTGGATACATTAAAAAAAAAAAACCCAACCCACATTATTCTCCATTAGTCAATGTGTATTGAAGCAACATAAACTAAGAACAATTACTAAACAAATATCAATCAAAATTTGTTATTGTACTTAAAATTATAAGAAGTTTTTTTAAGATTTATTTATTTATTTTATACAAGAACTGGGGTACAGGTCAGAAGTGCGGGAGAGTGAGAGAATTCACCAGAAGCAGAGCAGGGAGCAGAACAGGCAGACTGACGAAGTACACTGCTGAGGGGAGCAGTGGGCGTGGCAGGAGAGGTCTGCTGCACCATGTGGGGTTCTCCCTGGCTGGCGGGGAATCGAACTGGTGCTGCAGAGGCTGCAGACAGCTTTGCAGCACAGTGCTCAACTGCTGTGCCACCGGGGAGACCCAAGAAGTTTTATATATGTTGTTTTTATATTAATCTCTGTACCTGTTCACTGGATTATTTAGGCTGGTAAATAGTAGATACCATTAAGTGCAAGAAATTTCCTAAAATATTCTCAATTATTTTGGAGGATATTAAAAGGAAAGCCTAAAGAAGTTTGTGGATGGATAATTCACAAAATAACTCACAAAAAGTTTGTGTTTAAGGTTAAATATTATGTATATAGACTGAAACTTTTTCGTAAGAATAAATTGATTCCTAAGTGTTATTATATTCTGAATCCCTAAATAGGAGAAAGGAATTGAGTTAGTTATAACTCCCCTTTCATGACTAGGTCTAGGGGTACAAATAAACTAAGGAGAGGGTAAACTCTTTGTTTCTGATGAAACGGTGGAATTGGGCAGAGACAGTTCTGCCCTCAATGAATGGTCAGAGAGTGGGAATGGCATTAGGAAAGGCAGAGTGCCCAGTCAGAGGTGGACTTTTGCTAGACAATCCTTGTTTGTCTGATGCCTTGAGACCGACTTCTACTAGCAGAGCATGTAGCAAAAAATAAAAAGGATTGTGGAATAGTTCCAGGGCAGCCATTTCATGGTCCAAAGAGTGTGGTCATTAATATCACATTTGTCACCACTTTCAATTATTCTGGCAGAGAAAGCCTAGAAAATGAAAGCATCCTGTCTGCCATGCAACAAGGGGAAGAAAAATAAGGAGATGGATGACCATTACCACTTATTTTCTTTTATAACCCATGGAATTCAGTTTCTAGTTGAACTATGTTGATGGTCTAGGAAAGATTTATATGAACTATTTCCTGATTCCTCAAGCTTGTCCATTCTACAGGCGATTCTTTCCCTGGGCTTTTATGCCCAGCCTTCCTGTGCGACTATAGAATCATTAAGTACAGACAAGTCTTGCTGAACTTTTATACATCTTCATATACTGTCTCTGTCACATACACACAGGTAAATAGATAATCAGATTTCAGGGACATCATTTTCGTATCAGGCAAAATTCAGATTTGTAAAAAAGTTAGACTTTATAGAAATAAATATATAAAGTTAGCATAAAGCAAAGCTATTTGTATTGATGAACTTTCATATAACAAATGCAAAAGAACTGTTCAATATGTGGCTTGGTGATCTAGAACAATTAAATCAGTAAGCAGTTACTTCCATTTGACAGGAAGGAGATATAATGTAAAAGAAGTACACAAAGCAAACAAAATGAAACAAAACAACCCCCCCAAACCCCACAAATTAACAATCCAGAAAATATCCACTAAACAAACTGATCTAATGTAATTTTGAAGTTACTTACCATTGATTTTTCCCTGAACATTGTGAAAATGGTGGATCATTTTTAAAGTTCTTTTTATTTTCTTTTTTTAAGCCTTTTATTTTTCAGGACTGTCCCATTTTTATGTAAGTAAATTAAGTTGTATTTAAATATAAATAAAACTAGGCAATTCAGATTTCTCTTCCTTAATTTGAGATTTACTAGAAAAAATGACACAGAGGATGGAAGCCAATTGCCTGAGATACAGATGAAGATTAGAAATGCTCTATGTTATTGTATGCCACTGTATCCAGGATTACAATGGAAGCTGTTCAGAGCCCCAAAGTTCAAGCTATCATGGATTCTGTATGCTGTAAAGTAAAATATAGTAAGTACTGAAAAAGCTGGTTTGCTACAGAAAAGGCCAAAGTAAGCACGAACTTGTATAAATTTGAGGGAAAAAAATCCTGACGCCTACAATGTTTATCAAGAGAATAAGCTATGCAAGAGATTCAGTAACATACTGTGGTCATGATTTGCCTTTGTGTTGTGATCTTTTTTACTATAAAATAAAAGTTTGCTGTCTTACTTCTGTAGAACACTGGCCATAGGGAAAGGTATTTTTTTGCGTGTTGGAATTTATCTTGATATGTGTGTATGTGTATGTGTATATATATATATAAATATATATATATGTATATATATACACATATATAGACACACACGTAAAATCATAGAACAGATGTACTTGTATAATAAGTTGAGTTTTTTATTCAGTATTAAAATACACCATTTCAGAGAATGGTATTCTGTATGAAATTCTTAGCTTAACTTTATTATTAGTTTTTTTCATGGGATAATAGCTTTTTTATTTTGAGGCAGGCAGGCAGGCAGGTAGCAGGATGGATGGATGGATGGATAGATTTATTTATATATTTATGCATACAAGAACTGGGGTGTAGGCCAGAAGTTCAGGGGATGAGATGATTCACCAGAGACAGAAGAGCAGGCAGATTTACTACATTGCTAAGGGGTGCAGCGAGTGAGACAGGAGAGTTCTGTGGCCCCATACATGGGTTAGCTCCCTGGCTGCCATGGAGCTCAGGTGTGGTGGTGATAGCACTGAGACTCAACCCCTAGTCCACCCAGGAGGCCTTCATAAAGACAACTTCTAACAGACTGAAAAAGTATATATAAATAAAAGATCCACCTTTAGGCTGATGAAAGGTAGACATACCACTATCTTCCACTGGAGGCTCTGGAAAGTGAGTCGTGGGTTCAGATTTGGGAGCAGCAAGCAGCTCCATCACAACCTAACCAATCTTTCCAAGGAACAGCCAAAAGCCAATTCCACAAAGGATGGCACTACACACATAAGTACCTGACTTGACAAATCTTTAACCCCTACAGAATCTAAAACCTCTATCGATATGGAAGATTTCAGTGAAATGTTGCATGTAGCTGTTTTACTTTCTGTTAACAAAGTCTTATTGCTTGCAGAGTATAGGCAGATATTTGGCTTCTTTTGTTAAACACATTGTTATTTGATTCTTTTTGGTGAGATTGTAATAAGATTTAATAAGTGAGTGTGGTCCACTGGTTTCTAGGTGCTGGCTTCTAACCAATGGTAATATCATCTAGACTCCATAGTCTGAGTCCAAAGATTGTTTTTTTTTTTCCAAGTCCACAAGTCTTCACTGTCTCAAATTACTCAAAAAGTTTATTCAGACTGGTTTTTCCGCTTCTGTGTTTCTTGAGTGAACATCCCGTATTTGGGGCTGTTTCATCAAGTATTAAGTGTCCTTCCTCCCCAGTGTGTGAGGCATTTGAGATATTAGAAAGGCAAGTAAGAATGATTTAGACAGTAGAAGGTTTTGCAGGAGTTATCCCGCCCCCCGCTCACTTTTTTTAAATCCTGAAAGAGCTCTGGGGAAAAATGCAAGGCAGGAAGACAGCAGCCCCCTGGAGCCAGCTTCAATACTTAGAAGACCTGTGCTTTTCCAGTGGCTAGAAGTATTTTAATTGGGGGGCTGATTCAATGCAAGTGGCCTGCAGCACCCAGCTGTGCCTGAACAGTTTTGATAGATACTTGAGATGTCAGTTAATGCTCTGCTGTATGGACAAAGAATTAGCTTTATTCACTTACTTTTGATGGCCTATGTTACTGGAAATTACTATGTTCTGCCTGAACAGTTTTGATAGATACTTGAGATGTCAGTTAATGCTCTGCTGTATGGACAAAAAATTAGCTTTATTCACTTACTTTTGATGGCCTATGTTACTGGAAATTATTATGTTCTTCTGTCTTCTTTTGTTTTTAACCGTATTTTGATTCAGCTTAGTTATGCAATTTTTGATTCAGATTTAATGTGTCCATATTATTTATCTATTATGTTTTTGTTTGTAGGCTGCAGGTCAGACACCTCAAATGATTAACTTTCTAGTAGAATACAAAGACAATTTTCATCTGGTAAACACATTAATGAGTATAGGAAATAATTGAAAATGTCCATCTTTGTTGCCAGAATGGAACTCAACAATTGATGCTTTTATCATGAGGTTAATGTAGTATTAATTATAAGTCCATCAGATACAGGTGTTTTCAAAAGTAAATGACTGCTTGATTCAATATATTTTGCTGTTTCTCTTAAATGGGAGCAGAAGGAGCAGCAATGGCTGTGTAGATTGGAACAAGCAGAGCGGTCGGACATGCTCCCAGCCTCAGTTTTTATTTTTTTATTTTTACATTGTTGTTCATTTTGGTACAATGTTTGATTTCTCCTCTCTGGTGTTGTCCCCATGAAATTACCATCCCAAGACACCCATGAACCATCACCATAGACTCTTGTGCTGTTCCCTCCTGTTTTGATCCCTTTCCCTCCCCCTCCCCGATGAATGTCTCCAATTTATAGTTTGACTGCTAGTTTCATCCTTTTTTTTCCTGATTGCTTATATGGTTTCCCTGTGTTCCTCCTATAAATGAAACCATCCAATATTTTTCTTTTTCCTTCTGACTTATTTCACTGAGCATAATTCCTTCCAGCTCCATCCATGTTGCTGCGAATCCAGCCTCAGTTTGAATCCCAGTTCTGTTTTGCATTAACCTGAGCAAGTTAGTTAACCATGTTGTTGTTTCCTCATCTGTAAAATGGGAGTAATACCCACAGGAGGGGGCGTGGTTTATAGTACTTAAATTAGAAAATAAGCATATTGAATGCATGCAATAGCTTACAGGCAGACAGCAGTAATATGAAAGCTGAACATAAGCACTGGATTCTTGTATGTGTCACTAATTAGATGAGTGATAGTAAGTAAATGACCACGCATTTCTGGGTTTTCAGTTTGCTAACTGAAGGAGATAGACCAATGATAATTGAAATTCATTCTACATATGAGATCATGTTTCAAGGTAGGTTCTTATACTTGTCTTAGAATCCTAACAACTGTTTTAGCCATTACAGCACTGTTGTGAATATGGATAATTGGTGCTGAATAACCATTGTACTCTGCTGTGTGCCTCCTGACCTGCAGAGTCTGGAGAACCAGAAGTTACATCATGCAGAGTCCCTTACAGCTATTGTAATGAATTTGAGTTTGGCCAGTTAGATGAGATTTGGTGAGGTTGAAGCTCCATTGCTGACCCTATAGTATTTCTACTGCTACCCCCAGTTGTGAAGGTTTTTTCTTTTTTTGAGGTAGTGTTAGCGGAGGTCTCAGTGTCTACCCACAGCTGCCGTCAAAATACAGGGCATGACATCTGTTGTGTGCTTAAGCTCATAATGGGCCAAGCAGTAGCAGTAAATCTTCTGATGACTATACTTTTTATGACTGTGGCAGCAGGGACGTGTGTTTGAAGCCTACGTTTTTCTGACTGTAGAAGAGGCAGCCCATCTCTGGGGGGCCTGTTCTGTGGTGTGGCTTTGGGATGGGGAGTTGAATTTCAATTGAAAGTCTGTTTCTCCAGTCTCTCCAGAGATGTTCAAGCTACTTAAGGCTCATTTCTAAATTCCATTCTTCTTCATGCCCCCTGTCAATCTAATTATAATGATTGTGCTTCAAAATGATTGTGTGTAATCAGAACTAGAAACTACATGTGGGCTGTGGAATCAGGTTTTAGTTAACTTTTATAGGCTTAAGAATTCATTCAAATAGCCTATTTTATAGGACCAATGCTGATTTTTAAAAAAGGGTAGTTACTATTATGTGGCGATATTTTCTAAATTTATTATAACACAAACATTCACCGATTAGAACTGAGTATTCTTTGTGTATTATCAAATATCTTGCAAATATAAATTAGGAATAAAAATGTTCCACATTGAAAAAAGCTCCATCCTTCTTAAACTGGTTGAATGGATTTTGTTTTCTGCAACTGACTCCTGACTGATATAAACATAATCATTTATGTAACTTGATCAAGAACAAAGTAATTTCAATAAGGCTTCCTAATTTAATAGCATTATTTCCCTTTTCACTCAGATATCACCATTAGGCTCAAGAGAAAGACTTTTCCTGTAAATGGTTCACATTAGAGTCATTATGAAATAATTCACAATATCCAGCTTTCTGAGTGATTTGCCTTATAACTACAGAACTGATGACACTCTGAGACAAAGTGGTCTCATTCCTTTTGTTTATATTACAGCTTTTGGGGAGAGATTCAAATATGAATAAATCAAGTCTTACCTGTGCTAAGGGAGACCTTGAGGAAATCTGTCCTTATAATGTAAGCAATAAGTCATTTTTAAAAAAGATTTATTTATGCATACAAGAATGGGTGTACAGGCCAGAGGTGTGGGGGTGAGGGGATTCACCAGAGATGGAGCAGGGAGCAGATAGGCAGATCTACTGAAATACACTGCTGAGAGGGAGCAGTGGGCAAGTCAGGAGAGGTCTGCTGCGCCATGTGTGTTGCTCCCTGGCCAGGGATCGAACTCGTGCTGCAGTGGTGGTTAGCTTCATAGGTTGCGTCTTAACCCCTTGCACCACCAGGGAGGCCCATATAAAGTCATTTTTTTAAAAAGATTTATTTATGTATGCATACAAGAGCTGGGGTACAGGCCAGAGATACAGGGCAGGGAGAGATGAGAGGATCCACCAGAGACAGAGTGGGGAACAGAACAGGCAGATTGACTGAAACACACTGCTGAGGGGAGCAGCGGGCACCATGTGGGTTTCTCCCTGGCTGGCTGGGGATCGAACTCGTGCTGCAGAGGCTGTGGATTGCTTCATAGTGCGATGCGTAGCCCTTTGCGCCACCAGGGAGGCCCCATAAAGTCATTTTTTAATCTCTTCCTGAGCTAGGATGTCTAGGCTTTCCACACCACACAACAGTGCATGCTGTTATTGCATAGTTACTGCCCCCAAAACATTTTGACTAGCTCAGATTGAGGGCTAAAGTTTCAAGTCCTGCTTTCTGGTCAACCATGGGTGATATCTCAGATAAATCAGGAACTAGTTTAAGAGGCTAGGAGTAAAGCAAAGAATAAGATGTATCTTATTCTTCTCATTGACAGCATGTTTTGGTCAGAATTAGTTCTTATTAAAATTTTCCTGACCCAGCTAATGTCTCCCATGCTGTGCTTTTGTTAGCATGTTTTCTGAAGAAAAATGTCTGACTCTTGGGGAGAAAAGTCCCAACAAATTATAATCAATTCCTTATCCAATATGAGTATGAGATCACATTCACTGGATTTTGAAAATATTATGTTTATGCTTATTTCCTGATAATGACAAGTGCTGGGGTTGGAGAGTAACTGTGTTTAAAGGATCTTGCTACTTTCATATAAGACTCGTATACAATGGTAATTTTCCTCTGGAAAAGTCCACAATAGAAAGGACATATCTATGTTTTTTATGGTTACGAGTACAGGTGAAGAGACACCTTGTTTTGTGCTACTTGATGAATGATTGGTTTATCTACATTCTGATTATTGTACTGTGTTTATGATACTTTAGTCAGTGACTTGGAAAGTATGATTTTTCCTGTTCTACTGATAAGGGAGATGGGGTAAAGAGATGTTAAGAAGCTGCCAGGATCAGATACCTGAAAAGCAGATTTTTTGTACTCTGAACTAGGGCTCTTTTGCTACTGCCTCTGACTTTCACAGCACATTTCATGGAGATGCCTTAGGCTGTCATGATGAGCTGTGGTTTGTGACAATGGGGAAATGGAAACAGAATGCTTGAAAGGAGTTTTGAGCTGATGAGTTTCCTGCTATCTATAAGTCAGAGCAGTATTGCCTTTATTCTTTTTAAATACCGGGGTTCCAGAAAAGTTTCATTTAAAAAGATATTTCAGATATAAAGATTTTTCAACTATAAATGCTTTCTTGATATTTCTGTTTTTTCCTCACCTCTCCCCTCGTGTCTTGTTCCTCTCCTCTTGCCAAAGGATGCCCTTTGTATATGAATAGCCACAAGCATATGAGTGTGAGTTCAGTTTAGTTCAATAAACATTCTTTGATTGTCTTTTCCTTCAGTATTATTCTATTCAGTAAATACTGATGAAGCTTGCTTTGTGTGAGGGTCACAAATACCAATAACATATGGTACCTGGCCTCACTGTTGTATTTGTGAGTTTAGGGTTGAAGGAAGGGAACTTCAAAACTAAGGGACAATATATTTAGATAAGAGAATTTTATTGACCACACTATCCATGTGATTATCTTTTTAAAATTTTTTTTTAGTTTTAACATCATTGTTCATTTTCCCTGTGATTATCTTGATGAGGTAGTTTGACATTTGCTGACTATCCGCTCTTGTATCGGCCACTCTGCCTGTCACACAAGTTAGGTTGAACGACTTTTTCTTAACTTTGGAAGAGGTCTGAAGAGAAAACCAGAAAAGCAGCATGTCTGTAGTGCCTTCCTGTTCTAATCTGAATGTTGCCAAGAGAACAGAGTTGAAGTTACTAGTTGGATGCAAGATTCCGGTTAAGTGTATTTGAGTCCCACCATACCTCTTTTAGCAAGATGGATTAGAGTCACACATTTTTTTCAAGCAGAAAAATTTTATGTGAGCACATAGACACTATCAACAGCCAATCTGGATCTGTTATATTCTGAAAGTCTCTGGAGATGCCTCACAACCATTGGATAAAACACAGAATTTATAACGTATCAGTACGTTCAATGCACATATTTTCCTTGAGGTGCTATTATTAGAGCATTACTAGACAATTTCCTGTATTTAGAGACAAAACTTGATAACCAGTAATAAATATCCATTTTATGGTCCAAAGACGATTAAATTTATTCTATAGTATCACTCTTACATATATGCCCTAATATATCCTAATATTCCTTAGGTTATTGGGATAGTTTTAACTGGGTATCTGTTGACATAGAAGAGACCTTCTTTGAAGTTACCTATTTTAACAGTTCTCCATTTAGTGGGATTTATGCCAGCAAGTAGCACAGAATTATCCTTAGCATATTAGAACTTACTTAAAAATTAAGTCTTTGACTCAGTGGTTTCACCTGGTAATAGGATTTAGGCTTCATAATGTCTAAGCCATAAACATCCAATTGTTTGCATGTCCAGCCTATAATGAATGTAATAATTAGCTAGGGCTGCCATAGCAACATTCCATATATTGGGTAATTTAAGCAACATAAATTTATTTTCTCACAATTTGGAGGTTAGAAGTCCCAGTTCAAGGTATTGGCATAGGTTGGTTTCTTCTGAGAGCTTTGAAGAAAGGATCTGTTTCAGGCTTCTCTCCTTAGTTTATAGATTCTGGCTGTCTTCTCTGTATGTATTTATGTGACCTTTCCTTTGTGCATGCCTGTTTCCTAATATCTTCATATAAGGACATCAGTCATACTGGATTAGCCCATCACTATGATCTCATTTTACCTATATTACCCCTGAAAGTCTCTAGCTCCAAATATAGTCACATTCTGAGTTATTGGGCACTAAAACTTCAACATATGAGCTTGGAGGGGACATGATTCAATCATAATACCATGTTTTCAGGCTAAGGCATCTGAGTTAAAACATTTCATGTTGGATTAAATAAAAACTTTGGCTTCATTAATAATGTGGGAAAAATATGAACTGAAATTTTACTTTGGTTTATTATTTGAAGACTAAGCATGTTCTGTATTTGTATATATGTAAATGTCTCAAAAGAGTTATTATAAATGGAAAAAGGAAGGTAAATTTTTTGTCATGGAACCTTGGTCATATGAGTATGTAACTTGATATTTAAGATTATTTCATTATGTTGTAAAAAGTGAAGGGATAATGAATATAGTGTCCATTTTAAGAATTAGCAATGGGGGCTTGTTATAAGACCTTATTGAAAATTCTCTCATACTGATTTTCAGAAATTAAATAATATTCCAGTAAAATATTCAGTTTTAAGAATTATAAGATTCATTGAAATCCAAGAATTGTTTTAGATTAAGTGGTGTCAAATTCTAAACCAGTTCAATACATATATCACAATGATGCCAGGCCCCACTAAGCCACCCACTGTAATGTCAGCCTGTTCTCTAGGGTAGTTCAATTATTTTTTTTTTAAAGATTTATTTTATTTATTTATACAAGCACTGGGTACAGTCAGAAGCACGGGAGGGTGAGAGAATTCACCAGAGCCAGAGCGGGGAGCAGAGCGGGCAGAAGGACCAAAGTACACTGCTGAGGGGAGCAGCGGGCGGCAGGAGAGGTCTGCGCGCCATGTGGGACCCTCCTCCGGTAGCCGGGGAGCAGCCGGGGATTGAACCGGCGCTGCAGAGGCAGCGGGCAGCTTCGCAACCCAGCGTTCAACCGCTGCGCCACCGGGGAGGCCCTAGGGTTGTTCAATTATTGTGTGAAATTCTAACAATGTAAAGTATTTTCATATAAAGTGTAAATTAACTTACTTACAAGCAGTTTTATAGCACTTGCCATGTGCTATGTACTATTTAAATCACTTGACTCAATTAGCTATAATATCTTTATAATAACCTTATGTGGAAGGCACAACTATAATTATCAACTCATTTTATAAATGGTGAGATACAGATAGGTCAATTTATCTACAGTCACACAGCCAGCTTAGATTCTGGCTCCAGGGTTTGGGCTTCTGATGACTGTTATTTCCAGAGTAGGACCTTTAGGGACAATTGTGGCACCACATAGACAAAGGGAATGTGGTGTTAAAGAAGGTCCACCACGTAGGCAGAGCCAAAGAGTCTCTGAGAACAAACAAGTTGTTAGAACAGTGTCCTCTGGTCCTGAGTCAGAATCTGTTTGTTCTTCCTTTTCCCACTCCATAACCTTTTTCAGCTACTAGCCCATTTCTCTTCATATAAACCCACCAGAAAGACTCACAGTTCCTACTCTTACCTCCTGTTCTCTCTTCTTCTGCTCACTCTAATCTGATTTCCACCCCTTCTGCCTATTGAAAGGGATCTTGCCAACATCATCTTCATCTTGTCACATTCGGAGTCTATTTTATTTTTACAAACTTACAGAAACACATCACACAGCAAACACTTCTTTTTCTCTTGAAACATTTTGTTGTCTTGGCATCTGGTTCATGACACTTCTTTTTCCTTATCGTATCAAGGTTTGGTTATCAATCTCCATTTCTGACTTCCTTCTATGGTGATGGAATATCTTGTGAAGGCTCATAATGGGCCCTCACCTCTTTTCCACCCATATTCTTTTCTTAGGTTATTGCTATGGACTGAATCATTTTCCTCCTCAAATTTTTATGTTGAAATTCTAAGCTCCAATGTGGCCATATCTGAAAATAGAGTCTTCAGTAGTTAAATAAGATTAAATAAGGTCATAAAGGTGTACCCTTATCTGATAAGACTGTGGCCTTATAAGAAGAAGAGGAGAATTCTCTCCCACCCCACTCTCTTTCTCTCTCATGTGAGGCATTGTGACAAAAAGTGAATCTACAAATCAAGAGGAGAGTGTCCACCAGAATCTGACCTTCCTAGCATACTGATCTCAAACTTCCTCTAGAACTATTAAAAAATACATTTCTTTAAGCCATTAAGTGTATGATATTTTGTTAAGGCAATCTGAACTAAAACAGTGATCTCATCAACACACTGGTTTTAAATACCATCTATATGCTAATGACACCAGCTTTTATATCTTCAACTCTCTTTATTAAACCTTAAACTCATATATTAACTGCCTATCTGATATTTCCATTGACATGGAGTAAAGGTACAAAAGTACTATCAAGAAGTCTTGATTTTTTATATGCAATCCTGCCTCTCTTTATTCTTCCCTTCTCAATAAATAACACCTTTATACATTCACCCAACTGCTAAGGTAAAAAACTAAGGAGTTACACCTGAGTCTTTTCTCATTCTATCAACAATCTCTGTCAGCTTTGCTTGCAGAACTAATCTCAGTTGCATTTGTCTCCATCTTCATTGTACAGTCTTAGACAACATTGCTGCAGTTGTTTGCTTAATTACTGTATTTCCTCCTAACTAGATATTCTCCCTCAATTCCATATTCCAGAAAGCAAGGGGAAATCATCTTCTTAGAAAATAGCTTCAACTATGTCACTCATTTGCTTAAAATCTTTCAGTGACCTCTCATTTACCTTAGAATAAAATCAAAATTCTCTATCATGATCTACAAGGCTCTAGCAAAATATATATATATTTGCTGATATATCTCCCAGTGCTGGCATTTAGTAGGTGCTCAATAAACTACTGTTTAATAGATCAGATATCTGCTCTTTATTTACCTCTCACCTCATATTGTACTGGTTTCCCCAATTCATGAACCTGCAATCACACTTGTAATTTTTTTTCCTTGTGGAAAAATGTTGAAATAGTAGGAGAATATGATATACTAAAGAATAAGAAATATTTCTCAGTCCCTTTATACTTGCTGTTATTTCTAAGCAGAACCCTCTTCCCAAGATATCTGCATAGTTGGTTCTTGCTTGTCTTTCAGTTTTCATCTCAAGTGCCATCTTCTTAAAAAAGGACTACCCTGACCACCCTCTATTCCCTTAACTTTGTCACATTACTTCTATATTTAGATATGACAGAATTAGGAATACTTTCTCTCCTGATGTAATAAGATAGAAATTGCATGGTCCTCACAGAAAGAAAACCATTAAATTGTTCAATTGCTTTTGCTGCCAAGGTTGGATAATTTGATAAGTAACCCTGTAATAGGATGATTTCTAGGGTGGCTGTAGTGACAAATGTAGATATTAGGACACAACTCCTGTTCAATCCTCTGTGGAAACTTGGCAACTTAAAGAAAATAAGGTATATATTCTGAACCTGTAGTTGGTGCTGGAGTGCCCCACACAGATTACCCCGGCTGCTGGAAGGTTTGCTGCTGAGTCTGCACTCAGGACCTGACTTTCATTAGAGGGAGCTGCCTTCCCAAGTACACTTACCTTCCCAAGGGAGACCCCAGGCAAAGACTGCTGGAGGTTGGAAATTACATTGATCTTATTCCATAATCTCAATTTGGGACACCTCTAAAGACTGTTGGTTATACTGATCCTTGGAGTTTGACAACCGCATTGCACTTCAATTCCTCCTTTGCTCATTCCTGCTTTCTTCACTCCCAATAACTTCATGCTTTGTTATTCCCAAGGGGATGCCCCAAAATTTGCTTAGATGCAAATATCCATCTCAGATTTGGTTCCAGGGCATTCTTTCTATGACAGACTCTTTTGTTTGTTATCACAGACAGTAGTGATAAGCCTGTGGGGATACTCAATTTCTACTTTGTCTTTGTGTGATTACAAGGATAAATTTTTTTCTGTGATTAGGCATGTTTATAAAAAATACAGGAAATCAAGATTTCTAAACAAAGAAGCTATAAACCAGGGCTTCTTTGGGAGCAGATGTGCAGCTTATTTTAGCATTTTTTGCTTAAGAACAATAGAAAGTCATTACAGTCTATTAATCCCATCAATTTCCCAGAATTTATGAACAGATTAACACATGGATAATGATATTTAAGATTTTATGCATATGTAAATGGTTTTTCTGAGAATCTGCCATAATTCCCTTGCAATATTACAACTATATATATATGTGTATGTGTGTATAAATGTGTATACACACACAGAGACACACACACATATTTACATATTTAAACTTCATCCATAGTTCCTGACTCACAGCTCACAAAAGCTTGGAATCTCCAAGATATTGATAGTGATAAAGGTGTCTTTTGTTTTATGAATAAAGTGGCTTATGGAAGTACCCAGGGATGGTTGACTGCAGAGCCAGTCAATCAAGTGATGAGAAAATTGAAACTTCCAGTTCCACCCCCAGATATCTGAGGAGAGGAAATGGCCTAGAGATTGAATTCAGTTGCCAATGACCAATGATCTAATCAATCATGTCCAATTAATGAAGCCTCCATAAAAGCCCAGGAGGAGAGTGGTTGAAGAGCTTCTGGGTTGGTGAACATGTGATCTAGGAAGACAGGTATTCCTGGAGAGAAGATGGGAGCTCCCTAACTTTCCCCATACCTTGCCTTATGGATCTCTTCCATCTGGCTGTTTCTGAGTTATATCCTTTTGTAATATAACAGTGAGTAAATGGTTTTCTGAGTTCTGTGAGCTTTTCTAGAAAATTAATGGAACCTGAGGAGGGTGTGGGAACCTCTAATACATAACCTTTTGGTTAGAAGCACAGGTCAACACCAGGACTTGTGCCTTGTGTTTGAAGAGGAGAGTGGTCTTGGGATACTGAATCCTTTTCTTGTGGAGTATGATATCATCTCCAGAAAGTGTCAGAACTGAACTCAATCTTGGACCCTTGGTATTTGAGAATTGCTCATTAGTATAAAGCAGCCTTCTCACACACCCATGTTACTGAGGAGCCCTTTCAAAGCTATTTTTTTCATAGTACTTATCATTATATAAAATCATCTTCGGTTTGGGTTTCTTTCTTTCTTCCTTTACTAAAACATAAGCTCCAAAAAGCAGGTAGCATGTCATTCTCATTTCCTGATATATCTCCAGTTTCCAGCTCCACATGCAGTATATAAATAACTGTTAAATGAAAGCTGTTTTGTGTGCTGTTTTCCTGGTGTTTTTTTTTTAACGTGTGGGTGGATGGTCAAGGGTTTTTAGTGTGGTTTGTAGAACCAGTGAGAACTGAGAGTCCTGCAGATGTTGATTAGGGTAGAAACAGAAAGTTCTTATAAGCTACCAAGAGGACACCTAGGAAAGGCAATTTTTGAGCTCATCTCAATGGGTGGTTGCCAGGTTAGGAAGTCAGGACAAAACATGGAGCATGCAGCCAATAGGAAAAAGCAGGTCAGTACAGAATACAGTGATTATGGATAATAAAACTTGGGTTCTAGCCACTATTTTACTGATTATTGTCTAACAATGGGAAAATTATTCCTTCTTACAGAGTCTTATTCATCTGGAAAATTGGGAAGAGCAAGTGCCAAGATCACCTTCAATGTCAACATTCTGGGAAACTACTCCTAACATACATACATACAAATGTACATGTGGGGACACACACACACACACACACACACACACACACACACACCCCTTATAAGGAAAATTTGTCCTAGCTTTTTATCTTAAACAACAGCAAGATGCTGAGTCTATTTGCTGAAAATGAGAGTCTGCCTTGGGAAATATTGCACTTTTATTATGATATATCAGGTTTGAGATGTCTTAAGGAGATGCTACCTGGGCAACTTGAACACAAATCTGGAACTCGGAAGGGAAGGGTTTGAGATAGAAATAGACAAATTATTAGTATAAAGATAATAGTTAAACCTACAGGACTTGATGTGCTCACCTAGGAAGACAATTTAGAGAACAAAGTGAAATTTCCAAAGGAAGAGTTCCAGATATGTTCTAAACAATAAAGCAGGTGAGTAAGTGTGTATGATATCCTAAGCTGAATATTACTGTAGGATGTCAGCCATTTGTGGGTTTGCTATTTTTGCTAAAAGAACTCATCAACTCTTTTTCTCTATTGTTAAACTCTGCATTAATGCATACCTGGTTCTAAATAATACTCTCATTTGAGTGGAATCAGATATGATTGTGTAAAACAAAGGCTGAAGTGTTCACCTTTGGATACCTGCAAGAATCCACTCACTCCATTGTTGCGTAACCTCATATTTTCCCCAAGTACTTATCCCTGTGACTCATGCAAGTAAAATGCCAGATTTCTAGTTCTAGCCTTTGTCCTGAATTATCTTAGAGAAATGTCATGTCTTTTGTTTGTGATTGGTTCAGGAATTGTCATGTGAACCCAGTTCAGGCCAATGGGAGTAAGGATTGTTTTTGGATTTCTGTGAATTGTCTGTGGTCTTCAGGGAAAGTTTTGATAAGTTAGCCCATTTCCTTCCAATATTGAGTATGAATATGAGAAGTAGAGGTGTGGGGATAAACATGATGAGAGGAGGGCAAATCTCAAAGAATGGCAGGGAAAAACAGAAGGATAAAGTAAGCCTGAAAACTCATATTGTGTCTAGCCATTTAGAACTGGGAAGCCAATAAATTTCCTTTTCATTTAAACAACTTTAAGTAGTTTTTTTGTGACTTGTGATGTCAACAAACTTTTTTCTTTTTTTAAAGATTTACCTATTTATGCATACAAGAGCTGCGGTGCGGGCCAGAGATGCAGTGGGTGAGAGGATTCACCAGAGACAGAGTAGGGAGCAGAACAGGCAGATGTACTGAAATACACTGCTGAGGGGAGCAGCGGCTGAAATACATTGCTGAGGTGAGCAGCAGGCGAGACAGGAGAGGTCTGCTGTGTCGTGTGGGTCATCTCCCTAGCCTGGGATCCAATTGGTTCTGCAGTGGCTATGGATAGCTTATAGTGTTGTGTCTTAATGCCTTGCGCCACCAGGGAGGCCCGGATGTCAAGTAACTTTTATGATGCACAGACTTGCTACATTACAATCTATCCATAGCTAAAAAGTCGTAGTGCACAAAATATTTGGCTGAATATGTCTTGTCTCCAATGATTTAATTCTTTTTTTTATATAAAGTTTCGAGCCACAGCAGAAGTGAAAAGAAGAGACTGTCTTTTCAAGGATCTTTTATTAAAAGTTCTCACTTCTCTATTTAGCTGTCACTGGCAGACCTCTTTGATGGCTGAGAGGTTCAGGTTCCAGAATAAGAACGTCAGTCCCCTTTGATCTCACCATAAATGCCAAGTCTGCCTGTCAGATCACAAGTCCTGAGTGAGTGGCTTGTTAGGAGGGGTGAAAGTGAGAATGAGGAGCAAGAATCAAGGGCACAGGACTTATGAAGGTCAACAACATGTGAAATGAATCCTGTGAAGTTTTTTCAAGGTTCATTTGGGTGTAAATTCATAGTTTTAATCTTCTTTATCAATAATAGTTGTAAAAAAGGGAAAAGAAAGCGAGCATGAAGTGGCCGCTTCTATTTTTAAAGGAATGCTAGGAGCTAGAAGCTTTCATGCATCTAAGATGGGAAAGCAATGGTGAAGGAAGAGGATAGGAATAGGACAGCCACAAGAAGGTGTGTGTCTGTCTCTTGCTTGCTTGTTGGAAGGCATGTGTGATTTAGTTAATTCTCAGATAATTTCTTTCTTTTTAAAAAATATTTATTTATTTATTTATACAAGAACTGGGGTACAGGCCAGATGCGAGGGAGGGTGAGAGGATTCACCAAGAGACAGAGCAGGGAACAGAACAGGCAGACTGACGAAATACACTGCTGAGGGGAGCAGCGGGTGAGACAGGAGAGGTCTGTTGCTCCATGTGGGACCCTCACCGGCCGGCCGGCCGGGTTCGAACCAGCGCTGCAGAGGCTACAGAGCTTCACAGCACTGTGCTCAACCGCCTGCACCACCAGGGGAGGCCCAATTCTCAGATAATTTCTTTGAGGTGTTTTTATTCCTACTTTCATAGAATTAGCAGAAGCACAGAGAAATTGTGCTTACATTCACACAGTTGATTGAATCACTTTAGATACTTCACGTCAAAGCCAGTTTTTTCAAAACATTATTTACATTTCCCCCTCACCATCACTCCTCCTCATTCTCATTTTTATGGTCTCCTGGATAAAGTATCTTAAGTCAGCTTGTCTCAAAAATGGGAAAAGGAGTTTTTTTGGGTTACATTTTTGGTGCCATAGTGATGGGCACCAAATCTGAAGAGTTGTCACGATTCATTCTTTCAGATTCCTTTGCTCAGCTTCACTGGTGGTCTTGCTGGTTGATTTCCTTCTTCGCAGATATCTGTGAAGTTTATTTGCTTCTAGTTTTATTCTTAGTTTATCTGTTTCCATTGTTTTCTCGCATAGAAATTGTCTTCCAAAAGAACCATTTTCACGCTAAAACAGACTTTACCAGTTCAGACACAGACATGTGGTCACTCTTTGATTATCTTTTTCTGTCTGCATTAGAATACTGCTTTCAGGGAGGAAGAACTCACATAAATCCATTGTCATGGGGCACAAGGGTAGCTGTAATTTTAATTGAAAAGTCTTTGGGTCCTTTGTGGGTAAGATAAGGAAAGCAGAGTTTTAAATACAAATATTTAGGATGGGAATACAAATGAGTTGTTTCCTAGTTAGACAGCTGGCCTCTAGGTCAAACTGTACAGGATCAGAAGTTAGGGATCAAGAAGTAATAGATCAAGAGAGAGATGCCTATCTGAACAAATGAGAATAGAATAATGCAAAGAAGAGTAAGCTATTTATTAGAACTCTTCTAGGGTAAGGTTTGGTGTCATTTATATGTGGAATAAAGAGAAACCAAACAAAGGGTCAGACAAAGACAAACTTTAAAACCAATCCTTGAAAGCTGACATAGATCTGAGTTATCCAAGAGGGGGAGCAAAAGGGGAAGAGGTAAAGAGGGGGCTGGGGGGAAGCACAATGGACTATGGTGGAGAATTATGGGTGCTTTAGTGGTGGGAAAGCTTTGGTGACCACACCTGAGGGGAGAAAGTCTATAGTCTTAAAATATTAACAAGGTGTAAAACAATGGAACTTCATTACAAAATAATACATAAACTAAAAAAGATAGGATAAAGTCATTGCCCTCATAATTATGCAGAGGTGAATGACCTTGGTCTTTCTCGTTTTGGGTTACGTATAGAAGAGGTATGTTTTCAGATAGAAAATCAGTCAAGAAGAGTAGCCAGGAGCAGACAATTTAGTGTGCGATGGTTAATTTTGTGTCAACTTGATTGGGCTCTGAAGCACCCAGCATTTGGCCAAACATTATTCCTGGTTATGTCTGTGAAGGTGTTTCTGTCTAGCACAAAAATTTGAACCATTAGACTGAGTAAAGCCGATTGCTTTCCCTAATCTGGGCGGGCCTCACCAAGCAGTTGAATTCCTGAACAGAATAAACATGTTCCCTTCTGCAAGTAAGAGGGCACTCCTATTGCTGACTACCTTAAGCTGGGATGTAGATTCTTTTCCTCCTCTGGACTCAGATAGAAACATTGACCCTTTCTGGGTCTTTGAGGCTGCTGCTGGCTTTCCAACTGGAACTTGCCTCATCAGCTCTCCTCGTTTCTCAGGTCTTCAAACTTGAGCTGGACCTATACCATTGGCTCTTCTTGGTCTCCAGCTTGCTGAATACAGATCTTGGGATGTTTCCATATCCTTAATTATGTAAGCCAATTCCTTAATATATCTCTTTATTGAACTTGAAGGATGAATGAATTGCAGGTGAGAATTTGTGATTATTGTGTACCCACAAGGTGTCTTGTGACAGGAAGGTGAGCTGGGAGCTGGCAAGGTCCTTGGAGTAGACTCTGTATGTCATGTTGTCTAGTTCATATAAAGTATATGCTAGACATAGATACAAATAATAAAATATTTTGTGCCTTAAAAAAACACAAGTAATTAAAATATTTTAGAAATAAAGTTGGTTGGTATTTAACAAAAGTTGGGGCCTATAATCTTCTTGTTCCCTTCCCTAGCTGGCACAGTTTTTTCAGTGTGTTACCAGAGAGCAGTACCCATGCCTATATTTCAGGGACACAGCAGGGACAGGATTGTCTAGACATGTCTTTTATTTTACTCCTGCCCTATAGGACTAGGTATTTATATAAGGAAGGAATTTAGGAAAAAATACTTTTAAGAAGAATTTCTAAAGAAATGAAGTAGTGTTAGAAATGTAGATGAAAGTTGCTGAATTTGACCTAGTCTACTTTGTAAGAACTCCTGAGTGTGTATGTGTGTGTGTGTGTGTGCGCGCACATGTGTGTGTGTGCATGTGCAGATGTGTAGAGAAGAGTTGGGAAAAACTTAAGTGTAAAACCACATAGACATACTTTTTCTGTGATTAAATATACAAAATATAAAATATATCCTTTAACCATTTTAAGTGTGTAATTCAGTGGCATTGAGTACATTGAGAATGTTGTACAGCCATGACCACTATCTTGTTCCAGACCTGTTTCATTACTCTACATGGAAAGTCTGTTCATTGAGCAATAAGGGGAAGGAAAGTGAATCAACAAAACTATCACTCTGTATCCAAACCCTTCTTTGACTAACTCTGAGATGTGGATTGAGCCAAATACCCTTAAGCTCTCTCCTCTATTCTGCCCTCTGTACATCATACACAGACTTGCCTCTTCTGCTAATGCAGAGAAAAGGATTCATGTTCTGTATCACCTCACTGATGTTAAAACTCCTTAAGGGGTATGGGGCAAGAATTCTGCTGATAATCTCAGTGGATGTTTAGAGATATCCAGTTTCAGAGGGCTCTTCTTAAATCTCAAGTTCCAAGTGAAGTTATCTCTAAAAATCAAGTTACTTCCCCATCAACCCATAATCAGTCCTGGAACTGACATGTCCTGGTATCTTGATTAAGACCAGAGCCTTTCTGTCATCATTCCCACTTCCGTTGAGTGATTGAAGATATGTTTGGTAGCTGATAAGCATATACTAAGAGCAATGGCTGCCTTCTCATCACAAACTCATTTCTTTAACCAGGGTTCATTGTGGCAAGGACACAGCACTGCTGTGAGGCCACAGAGACAGGTAATAATGTCAATGTCCACAAAACACCACTAGAGTTTGTTACTTTGAAGTTTATTTTCCACTACGGGGATTATAAAGCTCCAAAAGAGAAATCGTTTAAAACTCTTTGGAAGTATAGTGGTAAACTTTTTGAGCTCCTTTCTATGAAATGATAAAAATAAGTGATTTGCCCAGTATAATTCCAGTGCAATCAAGAGCCACTTAAAATAAAACAAACCAAAGGGAGATGGAATGACTAACACTAACGTCCTAAATGGAAAAAGAAAACTTACAGTGAATGCATATTTTTCATATGCTGATGTTCTTTTAAAGTAAAACTTGGTATATAACGTAAATCTACTTCTTAACCACTTAGATGGATTGCTTTCTCTCTACCTGCTGAAACACAAACTGTTCACTGATATTTGACATTCACAGTGGCTCAGTCACACTTAACCAAAAGCTGCTCTTCCATGATGCCCTTAGAAGCTAATGGGATGTCAAGGGCCATCCACCATTACAGAAAGTGGCTCTCTGCTATACTGCCTTTGGAGTTCTGAGAGATTGACCCTGTCCCCACCCCCTTTTCTTTGTCTCCATTTTATTGTGTTCTGACCACTCTTATTCTTTCTACCTTTAGGGTACCCAACGCTAGTAAGTGCACCATTTTCAATTTCTTTTTGATGTTGCTTTGATAAGCATGTGTGTAAAGTTAGGATGCTGATTTACAGTAGTTTTTAAGTGGGGATCCAAGGCTTTTGCTTTTGCGATAAAATGTGTAAACTTTAGTGTATTTAGACTTTTTGCCATTTTGTTTTCAAATTCATATTTTTGTACTCTGTGACTAAATCAAAGAGCTACACTATAGTTGAAAATGTAGGTTCCAGAGCATGACTGTCAAGATTCAAACCCCAGCACTCACTGAACTGTGTGACTTTGGGCAAATTAATCTCCTGAGCCTCAGTTTCCTTATATGTGAAAAGGGGATATAATAGTGCCACCTTACAATGTTATGGTGTGACTTAAATATGTTAATGCCTAGAAAATACTTAGAAGAGTACCTAGCATCTAGTAACTTTAAAACCAAAATTATCTTTTTAAATGCTTTCTGTTAATATACTATATACACATATATGAGAAAAACTGTAGACAATTATAAAATACATTTCCTATTTTTTAAATATGATCCACACATATTTTTGGATAGCTACTTTGTGCAATACATTGTGCTAGGTGCGGGCCTCTCCTGGTAGCGCAGTGATTGAGCGCTGGGCTGTGAAACTACCTGCAGGCTCTGCAGCGCCAGTTCAATCCCCGGCCGCCGAAGAAGGGCCCACATGGTGCAACAGACCTCTCCTGCCATGCCCGCTGCTCCCCTCAGCAGTGTATTTCGTTGGTCTGCCTGTTCTGTTCCCCGCTCTGGCTCTGGTGAATTCTCTCACCCTCCTGCACTTCTTACAGTACCCAGTGCTTGTATAAATAAATAAATAAATCTTTAACAACAACAACAAAATACATTGTGCCAGGTGCTATGGAGCACACATGCCCAGAATTGTCTGAAGAGTTTCCTAAATAATGGTGTGGGTACCGATCTTAGCTGTGAAGAATGTGAGGACAAGTCTGGACATGCTTATAAAGGGACAGAACCCTCATAAAGACATGGGGGAGGATAGTCAACATGGTGGTGTTCAAATAGACTTTACTTGTTCATGCTAGTTAAATTTTGGGCTCCTTAGCAGCACCAAAATATATCAGACAACTGTTGTCCTCTCTGAAAACAGACATCAGAGAAAACACATACGTAGTGGGAGACTTCAACACACCACTATCAACAATGGATAGATCAACAAGACAAAAAATAAGTAAAGAAACCAAAGCTCTAAATAAGGACCTAGAGCAATTGGGCTTAACAGACATCTATAGAACACTAAACCCCAAAAAAACGGAGTACACATTTTTCTCAAGCGCACACGGATCATTCTCCAGGATCGATCACATACTGGGGCACAAGACAAACATCAACAGATACACCAAGATTGAAATCATATCAACCATCTTTTCTGACCATGAAGGCATCAAACTAGAAATAAACCATAAAAAGAAGGCAAGGAACTTTCCTACCTCATGGAGATTAAAAACCACACTACTGGAAGACCATTGGACTAATGAGGAGATCAAAGAAGAAATTAAAAAATTTTTTGAATTGAATGACAAGGAGGACACCAATATCCTAAATGTATGGGATGCAGCAAAAGCAGTAATAAGAGGAAAATATATAGCAATAGAAGCTCACATCAAGAAACAAGAAAGAACGCAAAGAAACAACCTAATCTCGAAGCTCAAAGATCTAGAAAAAGAACAACAAAAAAACCCCAAAACCAGTAGAAGAAAAGAAATAATAAAAACCAAAGCAGAAATAAATGAAATTGAAACTAAAAAAACAATCCAAAAGATCAATGAAACCAAGAGCTGGTTCTTTGAAAAAATCAATAAAATAGACAAACCCCTAGCCAGGCTCACAAAGGAAAAGAGGGAGAAAGCACAAATAAACAGGATGATCAATGAAAGAGGAGAAATCACAACGGACACAGCAGAAATCAAAAGAATAATCAGTAACTACTATGAACAGTTATATGGAAACAAGTTTAACAATCTAGAGGAGATGGACAAATTCCTACAACTCTACAATCACCCAAAGCTAGATAAAGAAGAAATAGAACACCTAAACAGACCAATTACAATTAGCGAAATTGAAATGGTAATCAAAAACCTCCCCAAAAACAAAAGCCCAGGACCTGATGGATTTACAAATGAATTCTACCAAACATTCAGAGATGAATTAGTGCCTATCCTTCACAAACTCTTCCAAAAAATTGAGAAGGAAGGGACAATACCAAACACGTTCTATGAAGCCAACATTACACTAATTCCAAAACCGAACAAGGACAACACAAAAAAGGAAAACTACAGGCCAATCTCCCTAATGAACACTGATGCAAAAATCCTCAATAAAATTTTAGCTATTAGAATCCAACAATGTATCCATAAGATAATTCACCACCACCAAGTAGGATTCCTTCCAGGGACACAAGGATGGTTTAACATCCGAAAATCAATCAACGTTATCCAACACATCAACAAAAAGAAATATAAAAACCATATGATAATATCAATAGATGCTGAGAAAGCTTTCGACAAAGTGCAACACCCATTCATGATAAAAGCCCTTGAAATTCTTGGGATAGAAGGAACATACCTCAACATCATAAAGGCCATCTATGACAAGCCAACAACCAGTATCATTCTCAATGGTGAAAAGCTGAAAGCAATTCCATTAAGATCTGGTACAAGACAAGGATGTCCACTCTCACCACTGCTTTTCAATATAATACTGGAAGTCCTAGCCAGGGCAATAAGACAAGAGAAAGACATCCAAGGAATCCAAATAGGAAAAGAAGAAGTCAAACTACAACTATTTGCAGACGATATGATATTATACATAGAGAACCCCAAAAACTCCACAGAAAAACTAATTCAACTCATCAATCAGTTCAGTAAAGTGGCAGGATACAAAATCAACACGCAAAAGTCAGTAGCCTTCCTATACACAAACAATAAATCTGAAGAAGAAGAAATCAAAAAAACCATCCCTTTTGTTATTGAAACAAAAAAAATCAAATATTTGGGAATAAATCTAACAAAAGAGGTAAAGGACCTATACAAAGAAAACTATAAAACACTGTTAAAAGAAATAGAAGAAGACACAAAGAAATGGAGAGACATCCCCTGCTCATGGATTGGAAGAATAAACATTATTAAAATGGCCATCCTTCCAAAAGCAATATACAGATTCAATGCTATTCCAATCAAAATTTCAATGTCATTCTTCAAAGAAATAGAACAATTATTGATGAAATTCATATGGAATCACCAAAAACCCCGAATAGCCAAAGCTCTCCTGAAAAAAAAAGAAGGGAATGGAGGCATCAGACTCCCAGACTTCAAACTATACTACAAAGCCATAATCATCAAAACTGCATGGTATTGGAACAAGAACAGACACAAAGACCAATGGAATCGAATAGAAAATCCAGAAATAAACCCACAGATTTATGGTCAACTAATCTTTGACAAAGGAGCAAAGACTATGCATTGGAGCAAAGAAAGTTTGTTCAATAAATGGTGTTGGGAAAACTGCGTCGCTACATGCAAAAGAATGAAGCTTGACCACTACCTCATACCATACACAAAAATCAACTTAAAATGGATTAAAGAACTAGACATAAGACCTGAAACCATAAAATATATAGAAGGAAATATAGGCGAAACACTACGTGATTTGCACATCAAAGACATCTTTACAGACACATCACCCAAAGCAGTGATAGTGAAGGCAAAGATAAACAGCTGGGACTACATCAAATTAAAGAGCTTCTGCACAGCAAAAGAGACAATAACAAAAACAAAGAGAAACCCCACCAACTGGGAGAACATTTTTGCACCCAACACTAATGATAAAGGACTGATCACAAAAATCTGCAAAGAGCTGATGAGACTCAACAACAACAAAGAAAATAATCCAGTCAAAAAATGGGCAGAAGAGCTAAAAAGAAACTTCTCTGAAGAGGAAATGCAAATGGCCAACAGGCATATGAAAAAATGTTCAACATCACTTGCCATCAGGGAAATGCAAATCAAAACTACCATGAGATACCATCTTACACCAGTGAGAATGGCACATATTAAAAAAACTAGCAACAACAAATGCTGGCGAGGGTGTGGAGAAAAAGGAACTCTTCTGCACTGTTGGTGGGAGTGCAAACTGGTCCAACCACTGTGGAAAGCTGTGTGGAGATTTCTGGACCTACTAAACATAGAGCTTCCATATGACCCAGCAATTCCACTCCTAGGTATTTACCCAAAGGACACAGAAACATCAATTCCAAAGAACACCTGCACCCCTATGTTTATAGCAGCACTGTTTACAATAGCTAAGCTTTGGAAACAACCCAAATGCCCAAAAATAGATGACTGGATGAAGAAGATGTGGTACATATATACCATGGAATATTACTCAGCATTCAAAAAAGATAAACACATGCAATTTGCTGCAACATGGATGGCGCTGGAAGGGATCATGCTCAGCGAAATAAGCCAAAAAGAAAAAGAAAAATACCGGATGGTCTCACTCATAGCAGGAATCTAGAAAACTTAAATAAGGGACCAGGAAAATGAATAACTATAAGAAAGTGAAAATCAAAATCAACAAAAAACTATGAACCAGAGACACTTTTAGGGGGGCGGGGGCGGGGGCGGGAGGGGAGGGATTGGGGTCAGAATGGGGGGCTGCAATTGTATGGGGAATATAACAATAAAATTTATAAAAAAAAAAAATAAAACTATAAATTTCCTTAAGTATCAAAAAAAAATAAAAAAAAATAAACTGATCTGAAATTAAAAAAAAAAAAAAGAAGTTTGTAGGTAGAAAAAGTTCTGATAACTAAACAGCAGCTGGTCTTTGGCTGAAGGTCAGGTGAATAGAATAGTCCTTTGATGCTTAGGCTTTAGCTGATAGGGATGCACTGGCGGTTATTCACTGTTTTAAATAATTGTCTAAATGAAAAAATAAGTAGCTTTAATGTTAGGTCTGGTTTATTATCTATTAACCTTGAAAGCTGCCGTCTAGCTGAGACCTGTAGGGGCCAGTAGTCTATGGGAAACATAACATACTAATTGTTTTTGCTTTACACATGATAATGTATTTCCTTATTATTATTACTAATAATGAATAAAAAAAGACCTGCTGAGTCTCTCGGCAGAAGATACTAGCACCTCACCAAGTGTCAGTGTCTCCTCATTCTACCTCATCCCCTTCCCCTCAGCCCCTAAGTTTCAAATCTTTCGTTTTCGCCGATGCCGTCTCATCCTTTCAGGAACCCTGACACGACGTTTTGCCGGAGGCTGGTCCCGGCATATCACCATATAAAAGGTAGTATAAGATTACTGTGCATAATCTTAATTCATAAAATGGAATGAAGAGTTAAAAATTTCTAATTTAAAGGTTTCTAGAAAAAACTAGTTAGAATTTTTTTTTTTTTTTGGCTGCTTTGGTAGCAGAGTGATAAAGCAAATGCTTAACAAAAAGATAACAGGTAGGGTTATGTACTCTAAATAATGTAGTCACAGAAAACCTATGCTAATTTGCATCATAATGTGATTCTTGGCTCTCCCAAGCTATCAATGATATGCCCCTGTTTTCTCTTTGGCAATAGTGTTTATGTATACACACACACACACATACACACACTTTTTTTTTCTCCTCCTGGCTATAACTGATGAAACAGTTGATGAATAGATACTTGAATCACACATTAAACTGGAATAAATCATACTAATTTGCTGAATCTTAAGCTTCATCCAATTATTAATCTTGTATTTAATGATAAATATAATAGTTTTCTCCCAAAAAAGAGAACCAGTTTGAACCACAACTCACCCCATGTATTTTCCCCCCAAATTACTGACTTGGAAGAAAACCAAAATGTCAGGATGTTCCCTGAACAAAATTCAAGCCAAACTGTTTAATTTGTTTTGAATCCCTGATGAAGAGGGAATTATATTTCAATATGTTTGTTTTCATTCCTTTTTTTCCTGTATATTTTAAGTGCAACAAGCATGAGGTTCTCTACTTGTTTTCTAGAAACTTTGGCACCCTTAACTAGTCATACAGAAAATGCTGCACAGAGTTCCAAGTAATATTATCAAAAGGATTCATTCTTATATGATGGGTAGACAACTGGTGGCCTGCCTGTGACTCGGGATAGATAGCAATATTGGTGATACTCACTGACTGTTCGCCTTCTTTTAAAAGAGAAATCATTCATCTTGACTTCCTTGAATCCCATTGCATCGAGGCCCTTTTTCATAGACCTTAAAATCATTTTGAATTATGTCTGTCTACTGTTTCTCTGAAATTAAAATAGCAACCTGATGGCGAGGAGGCACAGTTTGGGAGGGTGTTTCCACAGTTGACTAGCACTCCAGAGCCATTGTTTCTGTAGAGAAGAACATCTTTATCCAGACAGAATGAAGCTCTGCCGTCTCCTAGGTTGGAAGCCTCAAAATTCAGAAAATCCTATGGGTTTTTGGATCAGAGATAGGAATGGCGGTGGGGGCAAATAGAGGTCACCTTACTAGAGAAGTCAGGAAACGTGACAGTAGCAGGTCTATTTTAAATTAACCTTTCAGAAGAGTCAGTGTGTAGATGGAACTCATCTTTCTACATTATAAATTATGCTTTATTGTAAAATCTACAATAGAGGGTGAAAACCTTTAAAACCACATAATCTGTCCCTCTGATAATGAAGACAGATCTCCAGAATACTCTCTTTAGTATTTTGTATCATCTATTAAAAACAGAAACTCTGGTATGTAGAGTAATTCTCTAGAGAGATTAATTTGTGAACTCATAGACTTCCAAAATGAACAAGTAGCCCCTGTTAACTTGTTTCCTGAATCTACCCATCATTGTGTTTGGTCCTTTTTGCCAGTTTACTACATCCTTCTCTTATTTTTGGACATTTGAGGTCAAATATATTTTTCCTCAGTCCTATTATTTGCTTTACGAAGACCTCATTATTATATATTTCTGAATATCAGTTCATTCCTCTTTAGTTTGCTTTGCTAATTTTATTTTACACATTTATAATACTTGACTACATTTTGCATTTTATATGTATATTTTTAAAAGTTTATTTTGTATTTCTAATTGCTGATGATCATGTTGCTCTTGCAATTGCATGAGTAGAGAAAGCACTGGGAATTTAGTCCATGTACATTTTTGTAGCAAACAGTAATTATGGAAACACTAACAAAATTTGCTAATGTGTGCTGTCTGAGGAACACAGACTACAATAGATTTTAATGACTATTTAAGGCCTAAATCAGATTCTTTTTTTGCTGATCATTTGAAGATGATAACAATATTCTCTTTGATATTGACTGACCTTCAACTTGCAAATCACTTTGGTATATGTAATCTCAACTTGTCCTGACCACAGTCCCAGAAACAAGGCACAGAAGGAAACATAGGATAATACTTAGCTGTAGAAGATAATACTTATTCCAAGGACAAGAGCACAGAGTGGACAAGTACAACTGGTTTTTGATTTTTTCAGCAATTGTACATGTCCTACTCAACAACTTTGCTGCTCCCTGAAGTTTTTGCAAACATTTTTCTATTTCTATTTTTTTTTTCCAAATTCAGTTTTTCTCTTTTTTGTTCTGAATGATCCTCTGTGTTCAAACAGTTTGAAAACATCTGAGAAACAACATGCAGGCTAAATTTGTCTCACATGTTTAAAAAAACATTTCCTTTAGATCACATCAACCAACATTATCCCACTGAAATTCTGACCAAAGGATTTTATTTGTTTTCTGATTGGATGTCAGTTTATTTCCTATATTTACTATAAGTTACATATAAAAATTTTTATAGACATTCCATTTTTGTTGCTGAGCCTACTGCAAGTTTACAAATTTCAGAATTAAGGCAAGGATACATATTGCAGACAGCTCAAACCTCAATGGGAGGAGATCATTGTTCAAATCCTATACCTCCATTGATTCTATCTACCCATGAGTCTATGAATTCAGTTATGAATCTATAATATGAAATAGTTGGAATAACAGATCACTGAAGTTCTCCCTGCTAAGATGAAAGAGGTCTGAATCCTTGATCTCTTCATGGAAGGTTGCCTTTGTAACACATGACTTGACTACATACGAGAAATAATCTTCTGTGGGTCTACTGAGATTATCAACGATGGCTGCTAATACCAGAGTGGGATGCTGACATAATACAAAAAATTGAAACATGATGCATCATTGGTTTGATGGTCAGGTCATGGATAGCAAAAAAAAAGTGATAGAGTACTCAAAAGGATGAAAAGATGTATTGTGATGTGTCAAAATGTTTGGTAAAAAATATTATGTATGACAACTTGGTAGGCACTTATGTGCCTAGAACCCTGTAGATATAGCAGTAATGAGGATTATGATTCTATTAACTTTTAGATGTTTTGGGGAAAGTATTGTAATAAAGAGATTAATCAGGATTTGGCTAGTTCCCAGACAAAGAATCAAGGGAATGGAGAAATTTTAGATATTAAAAGCCTTAATCCAAGAGAGCTACAGTAGTGGCCAACCAATAACACACTCTAGGATATTCTGGAATGTTTCATTTTCCTTATGCCTCCATCCTGTTTCTTGGGATTACTTCCCAAAATAAACAATATGTTGCAAGCTCTTTAAAAAATGTGAAGTTCATTGAGTACCTTACTAAAACCATACTTTATGAATTTTGTAGTTATTTTCTTAAACGGGTCGTGCCATATCTGGAGGTGAAAGGCAGCTGACTTCTGTTTTGTCATTTCTCTTAGCAGCTAAATAGAACCTGAGAATCTAACAGATTTTACTTGCTCTTTCTTCACCTTGTTTTCTGGTCCAATCAGGAAAGTTTTGAGGATTCTACCCCTTCTTGATAAATGCTTTTTCTTAAGACATGCTTGGGCTTTTTCAGAACTACCACATGGCAAGTGTTAGTTATTGTCTACCAGTCTTTCCTTGAGAACAATAGGTCGGTATTATATAAATAAGCCAAAGATGGCCTTTGTATATTGGCTTCTAGGTTTATTTCTTCACTGTGGGCTGAAATCCAAAAGCCCATTGGCACCAAATGCAAAATTTTGCACTTCAAATTATGTTAAAAATAGCTCAAAGAAGCAATTTTTTAGCTCTTTAGCACTTGTCTGCTTTGCAAATACTGCAAAACCTCACTCAACAATTGTTGCCTATTTAAGTGATAGGGTCTTGCAGTTGTAAGGCCCCAAGCTGCTAAGACCCTTTGGATTTCTCTGCTCCAGAGATTCCCTATTGCCTTATGTGCTGCTGAGTGATATGGCCCAGATGTATAAGACTCCTATCTGACCCACCTACCTGCTGCGAGTTCCCTAGCCCTCTTTACTGACTTGCAGCCTCTCCTCCCCAACCTCAGCCTCTGAACAGATATCTATTGTGAGATATGCTCCCTCCTCACAAAACCTGTCCAAGCACTGCCCAATAAAGCTTGTGGTTATTGCCTCTCATGGTCATATCCTTTTCCTTAGTCAGTCTCAAATCCCTCAAACCCCTGATGATTGAGTTTATTAATTATTGTTCTGCTGGGAATTGGAGCTCTTTGGACTGATAGACATCCACTGACCTTTTATGCTCCTATGTAAGTCTCAACCTCCCTGACTCTGGCATTTAAAGATAACATTCTTCACATAAGCATTCTGGGATTTTTCCCTTATTATTAATAATCATGCTTATAAATTTGTGAAATTTCACTTTGCTCCACTTCATGAACTCCATGAAGGAGGGAATTTATCTGCCTTTTCATAGTTGTGTCTCTAGTGACAGCACAGATCTCCACCTAGAGAATACCAGATTATTATTTTTTAAGTGAATGGATGAGTATATTGATGTCACCACTATTAAAACTTGTGTTTTCCTCACATTTCACGCATCAATCACCCCATGTTGCTCTGCCTTGTTCAGCATGAATCACTGCCAAGTGATACCTGACTGCCTGCACAGGTTTTAGTGCTGTTTTCAGGAACCACTGCTTTACTCATTTGCTTCCTGAGGTGCTGAATCTTTAAGGATTTTGAAATAGACTCTGTTATTCTAAGTTAGCCATGTTAGTGCCTTCCTATTCAAAGTGTCATCCATTGACCAGCAACATTGGCATCACCTGGGAACTAGAACTCCAAGACCCAATGAATCAGAATCTGCATTTGATTCTTATGAACATTCACATTTGCAAGCGCTGGTCAAGTAGACTTTGTCCATGGTTATTATTGTCACTAGCATCATTATCATGATCGTCATCATCATCATCATATGTGCAAAGTAAACATTCACAAAGAGTATGGTTAGCTAAAAAGAGACAAGTGGGCCAGAACTCAAGCACAGATACTCCTGGTTTTCTCATATCTTTTTCCAGCTAATCCTATGTGAGAAAATTATACAGAGAACTTGAAGGAAGGGTCTTGTAATAGGACAAAGTTAAAAGGGCCCACAGAGTTCCTGAACACAACTCTACATTAGATAGATGCACCGAAGAACTTCGTTTTACAAAACACATATTTCTGAGCCCTTAAATTATTGTAGTATACAGAGTGCCCTTTGTGGGATCTGGCCGTCTGTACTTTTCATTAATTCCAGGAATTCTTGTGCAGTCATCCTGGTGCCAGTTCATATAATAGCTTTGAAAACAGCAGTTCTGATCCCACTTATTCTATCTGATGTTGGAATTTTCACTTCAATACTCATAACTCATTGTTAATGAACCTCAGATTAAACAATTCTACTATTAGGAGTATTACTGGATATAGAAATATAACTTGCATGCTTATTGCCCTCTTCAGGTATAACATTCGTCCTTATTCCCTTTTGTATCCTGTGTGGAGTGGTGGAAAGAACCTTAGACCATGTCCTAGTTCTGGCTGTGCCTTTGTGTGAATTCATTTTGGGTAGGATAAGGTGGGGGAGGAAAAGAAGTGTTTGTCATTGTGGAAAAATTGCTAAACCTTTCCAGTTTCCTCAACTGTGGAAGAGCAGTGTTGAACTAAGTTCCTCTTTCTAAAGTCCATTGTTGGATTCTAGGAAGACCCAGGTACTTCTTCTCATTTTTAATCCCAACAATTTAATTGGCTTCTAAGTTCAGCACTGACATTACTGCTGCATGAATAACCACACAGCAAGCTGAAACACACCTTTATTGCTTTTGAGGAGACTCATGTACATTAATATTACTTGGTAAGGATGACATTTAGAATGCATTTTGATGAATGTTCCTGAAAATAAACAAATTTCTTATACCAGCCTGAATCCTGGAGGCTGCATTTATTTTGGGATATAGAAAGATATGACATAAAATTTTTCAGTTTTGTCACTGAGAAATAGTTTTCTTTCAACAGAATCTCTGTTTATTTAGAAATTCCAAGTAATTCCTTTAGCATTTAGGAAAAATTGCTATCATTATATGGGGCATGGCTTATGAGTTGAAAGGATGTTACTTTAGTTGTGAATATTTTTAAAACTAAGACAGCCCCTGTGAGGTGAGATTGTAACTTTTCACGGAAGAACATAAATCATCAAGAAAGTTCAAAGTCAGAGTCATATGACTTCACAGCTTGGCCATAGAAACATCAGGCATTTGTTTCTGTTTCTAGGGGGTTTTTAGCTCACAGGAAGTCTAAAATGCCAACTAAACAGGAAGCCATGCAGAGTGAGAAGGAAGGTCAAGGTGGAGCCATCTCTTGCTGATGTGCTTCAGTCAAAGGAGACGGGCCGGGAAGACTGTTCCACACTCTTCCCATTTCCACAGATCTCAGGGCACTGCCCATTGTGTTTTCTCTTCTGTTCCTTGAGTTTCACAAAGCTTTCTGCTTGGGCACCAAGGTTTTATTATTTCACAGATAAGGTCTGAGATATCAAAGAAAAAATATGGGTGCCCCCCCAGTGAGGTCAGGACACAGATACTCATTCATCTAACTCTTGTCCTGCGTAGAATGTTCTCAGAGCCCTTGTCTCACCATGTCAGCACACAATGGCTTATCACACTTGTGTTTACAAAAACCCAGGATGAATTTTACAATACTGTTTTTCACTTCTTTCAAAAAATCTTTGATCAAAGAGTGTTTTACATAATAGAATTTTTTAAATGGTGGGACCCTGATATGTATAACCTGTTATAAGCTGTTTTGGGAGAACTAGGGTAGGGATTGTGCTTTTTTTGGTCATCTTTTCATGTTTTCCTCAAATCCTTGTCAATCCATGTAGTCCTAGTGACACAAATACAACTTAAAACCTGCTGTTTTAAGTTTGTAAAATTGCATGTCTTATTTAAAATCTGGACCCTTGCTGATATCTATTATCAGTCTTAGAAACTTTGTATTACTTTTGGAGTGCTGTCCAAGTGAGAACCTGTTCCCATATCGCAGAACTCAGTTGATAGTTACTTTGTTGGGTATATTTTTCAGTCCTACAAGGTTGATTTAAATATTTCCTTCTCTGTTCTCTAAGAGTGTTTTCTATGAGCTATCTGTAACCCTGGGTAGCCACCTTGATGTTGGGAATTGCATGATTAGCTATTCTAAGCCACAGTTTCTGTTTCTAGGGAGATGGTTAAGGTTGTGCAATGAGAGTAGAATATCATATTTCACAAGGACTCAGATCTGTGACGTGAGCAAGTCCTCCTTGTGCTGTAAATGGAAAGGAGGAAAAAAAATCATGAAACACTTTCAACGCTTATTTAATCTAGTGCAAAATTTGCTCCCAAAGTGAGCAAGAAATCTTAGTGAAGATGAAAAGTCAGTTAAGATTTTGCAGGAGGATATACACAGGAAGCATAAAAAAAGATCAGATTCCAGGCAGAAAGTGCTTTTTCCCAAACAAAAAAGATTTTATGTACTTCCTCTCATATACATAGAAGAATAATACTTATTTTGGCTGAGACTCATCAGTCACTAAGAGAGATATCAGATGTAAAAGGCAGAGCTGTAGCAGCATATACCCAGTCATGGGCTGTCAAGAAAAGAAGGCACAACTCTAGGGGGAGAGAACTAAACCTTTCCAAAGAAGTCATTTGATAGTAATTCAATACTTAAAAATAATACTTTGGGAAAATTCATTAGCAAAGGCAGAGCTGTTTTGGATGAGTAAGGAAGAATATGACGCAGGAAACGGTTATCCCTGTTAAGAAGTTGAGGGGCGGTTGTAAAGAGAGGCATGGAACTTCTAGATGAGAGGACCAGGACTTTTGCCTTAGCCACAGTTTAGGTTTATCTCTTTTTCTCCAGAGAGTTGGTGACTGAAGAAAACGTTCTTGAACCTACTCTACCTCCTTGGAAAGTCATCATTTAAAAACAGGTGTGGTGAACTGTAGAGAGAAAGAAACTTGACTCCTGGGGAGGAGGTGGGGGGAGAGTGAGGTAGGGGGTCAGATTCAAATTAAGCAGAGCTGGCCAGGGTGCTGATTTTTTTACAGACATTTCCATAGAGTTTTGTTTCTCATGTATATACTTCCATCCAAATCTTAACTGTTTTTTCAACTCCTGCTAGATTTCTTCCTCACTTTAGGAGAAAATTTTGCACTGGATAAATACGTGTTGAAAAAATTTCATGAACAATTTTTTTTTGTAGTCTCCATTTAGGGCATGTGGGGGACTTGCTCACGTCACAGACCTGAGTCCCTGTGAAATGTGATATTCCACACTTTAGTGCTGGAAATTTAGCACCTCTCTATTTTGGTTAGAAGTGCTCTTTCTTAAATGTCTTCATTTTCTCTTCACCCAGTGATCAGCACTAGCAGTTGCCTGGAGTGGGAAAATGTAGGACATCAATACCCCTTCCTGCATATTGTCTTTGGGAGACTAACTCCTGCCTGTGAGTGGTCCATGCTATGTATGACTTTTCACACTGCTGTCATTTGTTGTCAGCTGTCTTCCTTTCCCATTAGCCTGTGAAGTTCTGGATAGCAGGGATTTTGCTCCATTCATTGCTCTCTCCTCACACAGCATATTTCTTCATCTGTGGAAAATATTCAATCAATATTTTGTTGGACAAATGATTTGTCTGAAACATAGAGTAGGAGAGCAGTTTAAAAATAATAATCAATGTGTTTTTGTTATTGATATATCTTTCTTTTTATCCTCTACCTTTTTCCTATTCCTGTTTAACCAAATATGCTGCATTTTTTTCTCTACTTATTTGAGGATGGAGGGGATCCACAGAAGTAGGGGGAAAAAACCTGAGTCAATATTTTGCTTTCTGACTTTCAGGAAGCCTTGGAGAATGAGGAAAAGGAGAGACCGCCAATGCATAGAAATTGATGGAGAAAAAAATTCAAGTTTACCACTACTCCTAAGTTTAGAAATGATTCTGTGGGCTGGTGAGAAGGAAAGTGACGAGAACATGGGAAGAGGCCAAAGTGTGTGGGAACAGACTTCATGGGTCTGGACCTGGAGGAATACTGTGGGCAGGAGCAATATTATGATCTTGATGCCACTTAGCTGGCCTGGAACAACCTTCAGTATGATCTACACAAGGAGCTGTGTTTTCCGTACCTCCTGTTTCCCAGGGTGAGACGCTCTCCTAAGTGCAGCCAGTAGGGCACTGCTGATTGTCTGGAGGAAACGGCACTTACATGTGCTATGGTGTCTGCAGGAAAGCTATCCAAGTTCTAAGCACAGACTGAAAGCCAGATCCCTCCCAGTGGACCACAAGTTCCTGAATGTTTCACCAGCATTACTTCTCTGACCCGTATTTTCTACAGCTTCTCCCTCGCTCCCTGGACTGCAGCCTGCTCTCCCTTGAGCACCCCAGGCATGCTGTCATCTTAAGGCCTTTACACTGGCTTTTCCTCTTGCCAAGAAGGGCTTTCCTCCTCCCCAAATTCACCTGCCTGTGCTCAAATGTGACCTTCTCAAGGAGGTTTTCACTTATCATCCTGTTAAAAATTGTCACCCAATCTCAAGCCCCCTCAGCATGCCTCATCCTTCCTATCCTGCTCTACTTTTTATTTTTTTATATATCACTTGTCACATTCTAACACATTATGCTTTACTCATTTATTTGATCTTTTATTTAATGTCATTCTTCCTCTGCTAGAGTACAGGATCCACCCTGGCAGAGGCCCCTGCTCTATTCACAGATAAATCCCAAACATCTCTAACAGTATTTCACATACAGATAATTCTCAATAAATATTTTTGGAATGGATAAGTCTTATATGAAACAACTATTCTTTAACACCCCAGGCCTTTCTAAACCTAAAAGAAGGGGCTCAGATATTCAGCGTGTGTGTGTGTGTGTGTGTGTGTGTGTTTGTGTATAAAAGAGCCCCTGTACTTGAGTAAGACTTGAAGAGCCAGATTTAGACTTGCCTCCCACATTGCTCCCCCTCAGGCTGGCAAGGTAGTTAAAAACCAATCTCTGTTGTACAAAGAATCCTAATTTCATTAACAAAACAATAGAGTCAATTCTATTTTTGTAAGTGTATTTGCTAGTCTGATGTTTATAAAGCAAAATGAACTTTCCCACTATCTCACTATTATGAAAGGAGGTTCATTCTTAAGCCCAGTCATCCTAGACTGATATGACTCACTCATGTGTCAGAATCATGGTATTAGTCGCCATATTCCCCCCCTCACTTCTTCCTCTCTTTTCCATTGTCTTTTTTTTTTTTAAAAAAAAAAAAGATTTATTTATTTATGCATGCAAGAATGGGGGTATAGGCCTGAGGTGTGTAGGGGGGAGTAAGAGGATTCACCAGAGACAGAGTGGGGAGCAGAACAGGCAGATTGACTGAAATACACTGCTGAGGGGAACAGTGGGTGAGACAGGAGAGGTCTGCTGCACCATGTGGGTAGCTCCCTGGCCAGGGATTAAACTCGTGCTGCAGTGGCTGTGGATAGCTTCATAGGTTATGTCACAACCCCATGTGCCTCCAGGGAGGCCCTCCATTGTCTTTTAATGAAAAGTCAAATGGAAACCTACTGGGTCAGGGCACCTATCTGACTTCTTGGTCTGTCTTTGGGTGATCACTTCCTTCCTTCCATGCAAAGCAGGAAAAAAAGTACATGAATATGGAGATTGCTCTTTGAGTATGCCATCCAGTTGGCTAAGGAGGTTTATTCTGAAGATAAGAAATACAAATTTTAAGTAAGCCACGTTCTTACATTTAGTAGAGGTTGAGTTGAAAGTTGAACTTTGTTCTATGCAAAGTGAATCTGTTCTTTCCACTCTGCCCAGTGGAGTGGTTGTTAATATTTCCTTGGTACCTTCAGCTTTTCCAGGAAAGTCCACATAAATGATCTCAGTAAGAGGTCAAAAAAATTTGATGATTCCTAAGTTTCTTTTTTTTTTTTAAGAATGATTTTTCCCTTTAATTAATTAGTTAATTAATTTTTTATTTATACAAGTACTGGGTACAATCAGAAGCGTGGGAGGGTGAGAGAATTCACCAGAGCCAGAGTGGGGAACAGAGCAGGCAGAAGGACAGAAGTACACTGCTGAGGGGAGCAGCGGGAGGCAGGAGAGGTCTGTGCGCCATGTGGGACCCTCCTCCAGTGGCGGGGGAGCAGCCGGGATTGAACCCGTCCTGCAGAGGCCGCGGGCAGCTTCGCAACCCAGTGCTCAACCGCTGCACCACCAGGGAGGCCCCGATTCCTAAGTTTCACAAGGAAAGGAAACTAGGGAATGTTTCTACTCTTGGAAGGCCTGGGTTGATGGAATTGCTCTGAAACACCTCAGAGCTGTAGCTCTTGCTTGTAAAAGACATCTGTGGGAGCATGCCTCTGGGCATCAGAGTGCTGCTGTGACATCACTGCTGCATTAAAAAAGGAATCCCTGGTTTTAGGTTTGTAGTTACATCAGAGGATGTAACTACAAATCCTTTATTACCATATCTGTAGATGCCTCGAAGTGACATTGGGGTGAGCAGATCTTTCTGGGAAAGGCATCTGTGTCACTTCAGATATAGTTCTGGTATTGTCTGTATTTTTTTAAAAATAGTATTTGTCATTAAACAGGAGCATACTTTGTAAACCTTGAATATACAGATTAGGTATACATTGCAGTGGCTATTAATATTTTAGAATTATTAACTGTTTTGAGAGTCTAATTAACCCTATATGTTTTCCCTAGGAAAGATGTATATATGATCATAGCATATGTGTTTATATATTGTTCTTGGGCACTAGTCAACAACCCGTCTCAAGGGTCAAGGATGAAGGGCACTCGAAATATTTCACCTATTCTTCTCTCACTGTCCCACCTGAATTCGATCCCACATATCCAAAAACAAAGGTGTTTTATAAAATAATAGGATGTTAGTAGTCTCCTTTTAGCATCTTATTTACAATCTTTATTCTTTATTTTTATCAATTCCAAGTATTTCTTAGAGGAGTCAGTTGACTTTAAAAACCATCAGTATTCTCAATGCTGTTGCCCAGCCGGGGCTTAGGCTGAGGCTGAGGCTGCATCATTGCAGTGGTTACCAACCACATGGCCCTGATACTATGCAGTCCATTAGGGCGGTCAGGAGCCCCCAACGGTGCCATGTCCATTGCTCCAGAAAGGTTGACTTCATTCCTCAAGGGAGTATATGCTCTCGTGGTGGAAATTCTATCATCTATATGGCATGAGGTGGAATTAAACTTTCATGGCACCAAACTTTTAAAAGGTTGAGTCTCAGTATTTCTGGAATTGTGAAACTTTCATGCAATTGTCAGAGTTTCCTTAAAACCTTGAGGATATGGTCTCATTTATCATAAAATAAATTGATTGAAAGTAGCTTTATTTTGAAAGTTTGTGAAGTTTTCAGAATATTTGTTTAGGTAATTGGAGAGAATGAGTGTATAATGAAACTTGTTTCTGATTTTCATGGGCAGTAAGGGCTCTTTTATATACAGAAAACAGCCCTAAGCAGAACCCCAGTTACTTACTGCATCTCTCCCACTAAGCAAATGTTTCCAGTTAAGTTCATAAGTTGGGTTTCCTGTGCACCAGGGGTCATTAGATATTACTGATTATTTAATGCTGTTACTGAATAGATTGTTGACATCTCTTTCGCAAAGGAGAGTCAAGATCATGTAACTGATTCATATAAAAACAATATTTTATTTTTAGAATAACATTTTTTAGTCGCAGTCTGAATGCTCTTCCTGGAGTTTTCGACAGTGTGATTGTTGCTCATAGCTCTGGGTGTTGAGCACAGTGCTGTGAAACTGTCTGCAGCCTCTGCAGTGCAAGTTTGATCCCTGGGGTGGCCAGGTAGAGATCCACATGGTGCAGACCTCTCCTGTCTTGCCGCTGATGGTGCAGGCCTCTCCTGTCTTGCCGCTGCTCCCTTCGGGAGTGTATTTCAGTAGATCTGCCTGTTCTGTTCCCCACTCTGTCTCTGGTGAATCCTCTCACCCCCCCCAACCTGCAACTCTGGCCTGTACCCCAGTTCTTGTATATATAAATACATAAATCTTTAAAAACAATTTATTCCAACTTGTGCATTGGACAAGAGATGAAGATTTTGGAAAGCGTTATTGCTTCAAGTGTTCTGCTTCCTGTATGTACTCACTGTTTTTGTCAGAATCTTCGTCTACCCAGGCAGGGTAGCTACTTACTGAATCTTCTTAGAATGATTCTTTAGATTATGAAAACAATCTGTGAAGAATGTCTACATCTTCAATGAGAACCAAAGTCCTTGTTTTATGTTTTACTAAAACACTTGCTTCAGTAGACTTTAAATTTATCAACCACTTATCAGGGTTCTGATATTAATTTCTGTGTACCCCCACACAGAAATACTTAGCCAGATAACCCATGTGAGGTATGTGTGGAAACTGATAAAACAGTATGGATTTCTCCTCTTTTATAGTCCAGACTTTGCTGACCTTTTTCTCTTTATATCATTCTTGTTATAATTGTTCGAGGAGGAATAATGTGTTCATGTTTCATGTTCTTTCTACTATTGACCAAAAGTTCTGTCTCTAATCTGAAAATGCCCAAAGTTCACATAAAGATTAATTTTAATTTATTTTTGAGGGTTATTTTCTTCCATTTTCTGTGAGAAATGTCTGCCATTAATTCTACATTAATATGGGGATGACCTCTCTGGTTGCAAGTCCCCCCCCACCTGGGGATCTCTGATGTATGCTGCCTCCTGGGGGCAGCTTCTCCATCCTCTGTCTGTGGGCACGGAGCCAAGCAGTGAGGAAAAGACTTGCCAAGATCTTGCTTTTGATAAAAGTTTTGCTTATTAGAAACCTCAGCTTCATTATAATCTCAGATCTACCTTCTAGAATTTTTACTATCCCCTGTTCTGGCCACTCACATTGTCTGACCCCCTTAGAGCCCTATAGCTTATGGATGTGAAAAATGACTGAAACATGAAAAAGCATTTCATGAAATATCAAAAAAAGACTCAAAAAGCATTTATATAGCAATTATTTAAAAATACCTTTTTTAACATTTAGAAAATTTAAGCATATAAATGAGAAAATAAAATAACCTTCCATAAGCTAATTCATCTTCCTTGGTATATTTTTTCTACTCCTTTCTGCAATGTAATAATATTACATGTAAAATTTAAAATCATGTTTTATAAATATGACGTAAGTTTATAATTTAGCCTCTTCATTCAAAAAATCAGATAATATGCCTATTTCACACCCTACTGAATTAGTGATTATAACCTATATTGGGATACTAAAATTTTCTTCATCAGCACACCCGGTGGCCTATTTTTTAAATAAACTACATACTGGGAATTTGAAAAATGATTTTGCTATAGGACTCTGCTGAGTGTTATTCTGTTTCAGAGTGAAACCCTGTATTGTGTTCCTCTTGAGGTGGAGAATGTGGAGTTCCTAACATTCATTCTTATGCTTGGATGGAGAGGCAAACACTGAAAAGTGATTATTCCCAAACAGAGTAAAGAAACTGTCATTTTTTCCCTCTCATAATAGCATATCTATGACAAGCCTGAGTGCCCTTCTTCCTGCCAGTGCATGACCAGGTAACTGGGGAAATTTGCAGGTAGTTACGGCCAGGCTCTGACTCAATATTGTTCCTTGGCCAGCATCTTCCCTGGAAGCATTGGTGAGGTCACAAATTGTTCTCCCCTTTTCCTACCCATTTGCAGGGCTTTAATTAATACAAAACCCCTGGAACTCTGAACTTGGCCCCAAATGAATTTTTCTGGGATGGCTAGGTAAGCTTTAGACCTGTCTTAATTGTAGATAGCCATTTGCAAGATACAGAGGAGATTTGGGAGCCCTGCCACGTAAGAGGACGGATTGCCAGGGTGTGGAATTAGTTGAACTTCAGATCACCTTTTCCATGCAATTGAAGACACAGTCTTACCATTACAGAAGCCCTGAATTGGCTAACTTCAGTTCCTGAGATGACGTTAGGAAAAAACACGGTAGATTTGCAATCCTCTGGACCCACTGTGATTGGTGTTGCTCAGATTATGCCTAGAGAACAGTGTTCAGTTTTTATTTCAGCACTTGAAAAATAATGTGGAATAGTTCCAGAGAGTGGAAACTTGACATTTCCTGGCATTTTAAATTGTACTATTTCAGTTAAAAAAAAATTCTCTCAAAGCAACTAAAACAATGTATATACAATTTTCATCTAACAGAGGGAAGTTTGAATATAGGCAATGTCTGCTTTAGCTATATGATCTTAGGAATTAAAATATGGTAATATTAAATATGTTAAAGTATCTATACTTAACATAATATCCTGTGGCATAATTATAACAATAAAATGAACATTTTTAGTTGTTTTATCACAAGAGCATTGTTTTAGATATGCCTGCTATACAGTCAGAAACTGAAGTGGGTTTATTAGAAATCATTTTTCTGTTTTATTATCCATCAGTAAAGATAATGATTCCTGATTCATAGGATTGTTGTGAGAATTAAATGAGGTACACCATTTGAAAACTGCAAGCAGAACACCTGCTCAGTTGTGTTCCAACTCACTCCCACACTCTGGGGCCATTCAGTCCTCAAGCAAGAAACCCTGGCCTCTAGCCAGCCCACATCTGGGTTGGCAAGAACAGTGCAAGAACTTATTGTTTACCAACAGCAGTTTCTGGACAACCTTTATCTTTTTTCTCCACTCCCTCCTTTGTGAAGGTCCATCTGCTCTTGTTTGTGCAATACTACATAGTCTCAGTTTTCTTCCTAGCTTGACAAGTCCAGCTTTGGACTCCTATCCAAGCTCTTCTTTTTTTGTTCATGCCTTAAAGATCAATGTCTCCCCAACCATCTCCTTAGCCCCCTTTTTTATTTACACAATCTTCCTGAGTGATTTATTTACTTTATGTTTAAGCTACTTAGACCAGTAATGCAAATCTCTATTGCAGTCAGATTTTCTTCTAAACTTCAAATTCATCAGTCAACTTTCTACTGGTATTTTCCATTTAAATAATAATCAAATAATATAATCAAATAATCACATATATAATTCTATAATATAATCAAAAAAAATTAAATAATAAAAATTTCTAGAACAAAAACCACACATCCATTTTGTATATTTATTGATCAAGTTTCTGTGATGTGGCAGACCTTTATGTCTCCAACACTATGTGTAATTTACACTTAGCTGGTACCTTGCCTTACAAATAATCGGACTATGGAGTCCCTGAAATCTGTCATACTGATAGATTTGCACAGGAAGAAGAGACTAGAAGCCACATAAATTTGGACAAATAGAGAAACTTGCTTGGGGTTCTGATTTTTAAGATCCTAATTCCTGTCTTCAAAAGACTAGCTGTCTTAGCTACTCTTAACTTCTGTGAAACAATTACCTTTATTATTCTTTGGATAAATTTTCCTTTAAGGTTGGGCTAGTTTGGATGAATTTATTCTTTAAGATCAAGAACATTTGAACAACATGGCCCTTTGCATGGAGGGGGCTGTCGGAAATATCACGGTTTCCAGGAGTTAATCTGCTTCCTTAGTGCGTGAACCACTGGTCTATGCCTAGTGGCAATACTGCAGGATGTCTTCCTCCAGGGTAATTTATTTTGTAAGTGTTGATTTCTTTTATTTCACTTTTCTCCTAACACCATCCTCAGTGCAAAACACAATCTGTATTCTCTCTAAAGAATTTAGCAATGAAGATTTCCTGGAGGATAGCAGTAAGCTTGGTGATCTGGGGTTGGAGGTCAGAGGGGACTAGCGCTTGATTTTTGGATAAGGATGAAAAACAAACAAGGACCTAGAGATCCCTGTAGAGTATCAGCAGGGAGAAGAGCTACCAAGAATGTCTAGGCACAGAGGGTTAGGGACAGCTTCCAGTCTGCCATAGCTCCCAAGAGGCTGGAGAGATTCTGAAGGGACACAGAAGAACATGAACAAGGTCTGACAGAACTAACGGGACTTCAGTACAGGTGACAGAACATGGATGATAACCCGGACTATTACCATCCATCAGTCTGGCATATGGGCCCATGGCTAAGAACCAAGTGCATCTTCGGTGCCATGAAATGACACAAGCCACTCAGAGAGAAGGAAGGGGGAAAAGGAAGGGACTGAGTAGGGAGATGCTGGGCTCCTGACAGCGGCCTGCTCACAGAGCAGTTAAAGGATCCTTTTTTTGTTGCAGTTCTCCTTTAAGACAAAATCATCATTGAAATTGCTTTGAGAGTTTCAGGTGGAGAAAATAAAGACTGACTTTGTAATGGGAGGAGGTTGGTCTTATGAAAACAATAGAGGTTATTTGGAGGGGCCTGTGCAACGAGTGCCTTGTAGGAGCAGGACAAGGTACTTGGAGCTAAATGCCTGGGTGAGGTAGAAAGGGATTTGGGGAAAGTATCAATTATGGACTTAGAGAAGAGGTGTGTATTTTCTGAAGATTATCTGAGAAGTACTTGGGGAAAGAATTCTTTACATACTAGGTTTTGTAAATTAAACTTCAAATTGCCTAAGTGGTTCAAAAATAGTTCAAATTTGCACATTAAAGGAAAGTTTACCTGTTGCTAACACTTAAGAGGAGGGACTTAAATTAGGTTTTCTTTAATCCCCTCTGTGGTTTTACAAATACACTTATTTTCTCCCCAATCTGGACATGAACAATCATAACCAATCAGTGTCTAATGAAACTGTGACTTTTATGCGACAGGAATACAAGGGCTTTAAGTCTGTCCAGACAACTCAGAGCTGGGGCAACTTAAAAAAAAAAAAAAAACCCACCAATGCCCAGGTCCACTTACAGATTCTCATTCAATAAGATTGGGGCATTTTTTTCCAAACACTCCCCAGGTGATTTAATGCTGATCAAGACTATAAACTACTGAAGTCATAACTTTAGCTCATTTTATGTGAAGTTTTCAGGAAACTGTTTTTGAACATACTATAATTTACAGTATCTATGCTGTAAAATGGGACAAAAGCTATTGAACAAGATCCCCAAACCGTCAAATAATCAAAGGATGGAAAAATGCAGATGTAAGAGAAAACTAAGTTTCGTCTTTACTCTCAGTCTTTCTAAGTCTGATCACTCAGCTGATGAATACCTCTTTCTTTCATTTTCCTTTGATGGTCTGCCTTTACAGCATTTCATTTTCTTCAGATCTTTCAAAGGAAGATGAATGATGAGTCTGTTTTGCAGTTTGCTTGATTAAAAATTGTGGATGGGGCCTCCCCGGTGGCGCAACGGTTGAACGCTGGGTTGCGAAGCTGCCCGCAGCCTCTGCAGCGCCGGTTTGATCCCCGGCTGCTCCCCGGCCACCAGAGGAGGGTCCCGCATGGCGCGCAGACCTCTCCTGCCGCCCGCTGCTCCCCTCAGCAGTGTACTTCGGTCCTTCTGCCTGCTCTGCTCCCCGCTCTGGCTCTGGTGAATTCTCTCACCCTCCCGCGCTTCTGACTGTGCCCAGTGCTTGTATAAATAAATAAATAAATCTTTAAAAAAAAATTGTGGATGGACGAAACTGGACACTATTGACTTGAGATTTGGGAACAGGATATGAGTGGTATTAAATGAAGAATAAGCATGGGCGATAGAAGAGCTTTGTTATGCTTTCTTCTCTAACACATTTTCCAACTTAGTTTCGATTTGGAAACATAAAGTGGTAATTAACTTCTTTATAGTTAAATGTACTCAGTAGATATTTGTGCAAAATCATTACCTGTCTTATTAACCCTGGCATCAAAGATGCTGAATGCCATAAATTTGATTTTAATTAAGTAATTTAAGAGGAACTCTCCTGAAAATTGTGACTGAAAATTGTCAGTGCAAGTGGCTGAGATTTTTGGCTATTGTTCCTGTCTTGCACCTCTTCCCCACTATTTGGGCAGGAAGCTTGAGTCTACTTTTTTTACATTCTCCTTTTAATGTACAAATCTTTTCTACCTGATTATCTAGAAAAAGTTTGATATTGTTCCAGTATTCTCATTTTGGGGAGGAGGATTTAGCAGTTAGAAATATTCTATAGGGAATGTCACTTTCATTATTTTTATTAATTGCCAATTAAGCGCACATCTTTGTTCTGGACAAAATTAGAAATTATGTATATTGCATTAGGCTATCAGAAGAGGAATGTGATGGGGTAGAGCAAAGGGGAGGGGAGCATGGTCTAATGGAGGGTTTCTGGGGCTTTGGTGGTGGGTGTGGTGAAATAACGTACATTTGTTGAGGTGTAAACCTGTATCCCTAAGACATGTTCTGTGATCAACATTACTTCAATAAATATAACTAAAAAAAATAATGTAGTGATGTTGTCCACAGTTACTTTTCAGACATCATTTCAGGTAGCTCATATATCACTGTGTAAAGAAGCAGAACTCCTTCCCGGCTTTTTAATTGTAACCTTGAAAGCATAACCTTTGAATCAAAACTAAATTTATTGAACATAATATTCTGAGTATCCAGTTATTTAAACCACTTTTTCATCAGGCTCCAATGCAGGAAAAAAAAAAAATGAAAGAGATTGGACAACACTGGTTTGCCATGGAGATAGTACCGTCGTTTTCCTTGAAACTTATGCTGCTTCAAATCATAAATGTGTCTTTATTGGTTTTCCACTTGGAAAATTAAATTCCCAACAAAATGTCTACATTCGGATTTATTTTTATTTATGATATCAAATGTTAGCTTATTAATGTTGCTATTACTGCAAATGAAGATAAAATCTGAAGGTACTTTGTGCTTTATCTATTCTTTGGCTTTTAGTTTCTAATTACAAGGAAATGTAATAGGGTCTACCAAGCTGGTGGGGAAAGGAACAAGCATAGCTACACTCTGAGGGTGATGCTGTAAGTTCCCATGTCATTTAGAAAGCAATGTACAGATGGTCCCCGACTTACGGTGGTTTGACTTATGATTTTTTGACTTTACAATGATGGGAAAGTAGTGATATGCATTTAGTAGAAACTGCTTTGAATTTTGATCTTCCCTTAGACTAGTGCTATGGGGTATGATATTCACTCCTGATGATGGGCAGAGGGGTGAGTTGCAGTTCCCAGTCAGTCATGGGACCACAAGGTAAATAACTATTGTTTTATTTTTTAAAAAGATTATTTATGCATACAAGAACTGGGATACAGGCCAGAGGTACAGGGGATGGGGGAGGGGACAGTGAGAGGATTCACCAAAGACAGAGTGGGGAACAGAACAGGTGGATTGACTGCCGAGGGGAGCAGTGGGTAAGACAGGAGTGGCCTGCTGCACCATGTATGTCAGCTCCCTGGCCGGGGATTGAACTCGTGTTGCAGTGGCTGCGGATTGCTTCATAGTGCTCTAACTTAACCCCTTGAGCCATCACCTGGCCATTCTGTTTTTCACTTTAGTACAGTGTTCAATAAATTACATTGAACTATTCAACACTTTGTTACAAACTAGGCCTTTTGTTAGATGATTTTGCTCAACTATCAGCTAACGTAAGTGTTCTGGGCACAGTTAAGGTTGGCTAGGCTAAGCTATCATGTTTAGTCTGGTAGGGGTAGTAAGTGCATTTTGAACTTAGGATATTTCCAACATATGATTGGTTTATTGGGATATAACTCCATGGTAAATCGAGGGAGATCTGTAGCCTGTCTGGACTCTCATCTATGCATAACCACATCATCTTTCCTTTCCATTGCTAACATTTCATAAGGAGTTAAAATAGCCAGACTTTATGTTTACTTACTCCATTTGACTCTTACATAACCCCATGAAGCAGGTTTGATGTGTATCTCTACTTTATGGATGGGGAACTGAAGGATCCCAAAGTTTATGAGTCAGCCAGAATCACATGGTGAGCAGGTTGGCTTGGTGATGATGGAATCAGAGCAGGTAGAATTAACTAAATGGTTTCAGTGTTTAATGGCATCAACCTTTCAAAACCTGGTGTGTTCAATTTCCAAAGCAGACATTCTTTAGTTGGTCCAATTGGGGCCTGCTCCTTGGAAAAGACTGGATGGAATCCTCAATACTATCTCCCTTTTCATCAATTCACTTCAGACTATGTGATCTTTGGATAAGTTCATGTCTTCTGTCAGGTTTCAGGCACATCATGCAGACCTGGGTCCATTCCTTTTTAAGGTGACTTTGCTATCTCTGTTGTGCATGTGAGTATTGATTTATGGTTTAACTTTCAAAGGGAAGTCTCATTTCTTCATTTCAGTCTCTGATAAATTGACCCACAGTGATGTGGAGGAAAGTCTCTATAAAAATGCACCTAAGAGCTCTGTTCTTGACCAAGTAGGTCTGGAGGTTTTGTTTTTGTTTTTGTTTCTGTTTTTTTTTTTTTTTTTATTAATGACTCAAGTGAGAACATAGAATGTTGGTTAGATTTGTGGATAACATAGTTGGAAGCAAAAGGTAATACATTGACTATTAAAACCAGAATCCATAGAGATCTTAGATGATGGGACAGATTTATTTATTCAATCACTTATTTTAAAAGTATATCAGGTACTAGTAAACCAGGCAGATAGGGACCCTGACTTTATGGAGCTATTGGTTTTTCAGAAAAGAAAAAATGAAATTTAATGGGAAAAATATCTGAAGGCTTTTACTTAAGTCTAAGAAAAAGCAAAGTGAAAGAAACCCGTCTGTCAGTTGCTTCCAATAGCATAACAACATAATGGTGGAACTATGAAAAAGATTTGTAGTTGATATTAATCTTCACATAATAGTGAAAACTATTTTATTTTAATTTTATTATTTTTAAATTTTCTTACATTGATGTTCATTTTTGTACAGTAAAAATCACTTTTCCTTCCCCTTCCCTGCTTTAAGCCTCAGATCTATAGTTGCCTACAAGTTTTGTCTTCTTTTTTTGACCCTTTATTTGTTCAGTTTCCCTGTATTTCTCCTGTAAGTAATATCATCTAATATTTTTCTTTTTCCTTCTGACTTATCTCACTGAACAAAATCCTTTCCAGCTCCATCCATGTTGCTATGAATAACATGAGTTTATCTTTTTTATCGCTGAGTAGTATTCCATTGTGTATATATAACACATCTTCTTGACCCAATAATCTGTTTTTGGGCATTTAGGTTGTTTCCATATTTTAGCTATTCTAAGTAGTGCTGTGATGCACATAGGAGTTCAAGTGTCTTTTTGAATTAATGCTTTTTTGTCCTTTGGGTAGAATCCTAGGAGTAGAATTGCTGGGTCACATGGTAGATCCATTTTTAGTAGTTTGAGGTCCTCCACAAAGCTATCCATAGTGGTTGGACCAGTTTGCATTCCCAACAATATAAGTGAGTTCCATTTTTTCTATTTCCTCACCAGCATTTGTTGTTGCCAGTTTATTTATTTATTTATTTATTTATTTATTTATTTTAATTAATAAATTTTATTTTTATATTCCCCATACAATTGCAATCCCCCCATTCTGACCCCAATCCCTCCCCTCCCGCCCCCCACCCCCCAAAAAGTGTCTCTGGTTCATAGTTTTTGTTGATTTTGATTTTCACTTTCTTATAGTTATTCATTTTCCTGGTCCCTTATTTAAGTTTTCTAGATTCCTGCTATGAGTGAGACCATCCGGTATTTTTCTTTTTCTTTTTGGCTTATTTCACTGAGCATGATCCCTTCCAGCGCCATCCATGTTGCTGCAAATTGCATGTGTTTATCTTTTTTGAATGCTGAGTAATATTCCATGGTATATATGTACCACATCTTCTTGATCCAGTCATCTATTTTTGGGCATTTGGGCTGTTTCCAAAGCTTAGCTATTGTAAATAGTGCTGCTATAAACATAGGGGTGCAGGTGTTCTTTGGAATTGATGTTTCTGTGTTCTTTGGGTAAATACCTAGGAGTGGAATTGCTGGATCCTGTGGAAGCTCTATGTTTAGTAGGTCCAGAAATCTCCACACAGCTCTCCATAGTGGTTGGACCAGTTTGCACTCCCACCAACAGTGTTGCCAGTTTTTTTAATGTGGACCATTCTTACTGGTGTGAGGTGGTATCTCATTGTGGTTTTGATTGGCATTTCCCTGATTATAAGTGATGATGAGCATTTTTTTTATATGCCCATTGGCCATCTGCAGGGAAATGACATTTTAAAAAGCTGTTACACCATAGTTAAATTAAAACAAATAGAATGTCTCCAACAAACGAGTTTTTATTGTCATTATAGCCCATGATCATCAGATCATTCCTGAAACTTTGTCTTAACTTCCTTTGTAGCACATGTAGCATTGACAAATTCAATAAGGTCCTGAAAACAGCGATTAAAATGGTTAAGGAAACTTTAGAACATCCTATATCAGGAACAGTGAAAGAAACTGGATGTTTTTCCTAGAGAAGAGAAAATTTATGGGCTATTTGATGGTTATTTTCAAATACGTGAAAGGACGGAAAAGAACATTTGCTCTAAATGACTCTATGTCTCTCTGTGGAGAAGCATCAGTTTATTGAGCAGCCAAGGCCCGTGTCTATGCCTGAACCATTGAACAGAGTAAAAACCAGTGAGAGACCAAATTCTTTCTCTTTTCAGATTTGTAGGTGAAGAGAAAATACAAATCTCAAGAAATCATGTTTTATTGACATTTTTTGGAGGGATATATCCAAGAGAATAGACTGACAATAGTGTTCCATCTTACATAATGACAAATCACCCACCATACAGTTTGAATTTACTGTGGAACATTGGAGTTTCTGCATGATAACCCAATACATAATATATAGATTTTCATTTGGTTGGCTCACTTGAGCAATTTATATTTCCCTCTGGTGTAATGACAAGTCAGGCTTCTTGACAATTTCCTTCACTCAGTGTGGCATAAAAAATTGGGCATGAGGTGCTTTAATTCTGGCTTTCATAAATGAGATTCACAATAAGGAGGGATGGCTTGAGAGAACATTTTGTGCTTTCAACCTAGAATTAAATGCCAATTAGGGTGATCTCAGGAGAACTGCAGTGCTAACTGTAAAAGTAAAATGATCCTATAGGAATGGAGTAATTAATTGTTCAGCATTTGGCTTGGTATGCTTAGCTTTCTCTACCAAATCAGACTTCAATCTGATAAAATAAATATATGAGTTAACAGACAAAAACTTTCTTCCCTTTTATTTTTTCTGTAAGATTTTCTTATAAGGTCAGGGTATAGCTGGGTGAGAGTACGTCATATAAAATAAACTTGAATATGTGAAAAGAAAAATTACACCATACCCATCATCTGCAGAAACCCAGTTGTACAAAACCTTAGCTGTATTGCACTTAATAAAAACTATTGTTAAAGTTACACGGTTCTTCAAATGGGTAAGCTTTAAGAATTAAAAACTTTGAAGTAATTATTGAGGGCATGCTGGCCAACATGAAACCTTTGTAAGCATACTATTACTATCTTCATTTTTATACCCCATAATAATAAATAATATTTCTAGATGCATTAGTTATATTCTAGAAATGTGATCAGGCAAGGAGTATTCTTAAATCTGGTAATACTGAATCATATTATTATAAATTCAATTGCAATAATAGTAGAAACAATTATTAATGCTGTTCAAAACTAGGTAATGATGACTAATGCTTACATAATGCTTCTAACTTTAAAAAAATCATTAGAGACATGAGGGAACTGAGATTCAGAAAGATACATGTTCAAAGTTCATTTAGAAACTTGTGCAGGTAAAGTATAATTCAGAAATTCCAAATTCCAAATTCTGTGCTTATTTTTTGGCAAGTCTTTTTTTTTTAAAAGATTTTTTTTTTTTATTTATACAAGAGCAGGGTTTAGGCCAGTTGCGCGGGAGGGTGAGCGGAGCAGATTCACCAGGGATAGAGCGGGGATCAGAACAGGCAGACTTACGAAATACACTGCTGAGGGGAGCAGCGGGCGAGTCAGGAGAGGCCTGCTCGCCATGTGGGTTGCTCTGAGGCCGGCGGGGATCGAACCAGCACTGCAGAATTTGCAGACAGCTTCACAGCGCTGCGCTCAACCTCCTGCCCCACTAAGGCGGCCCCATTTTTTTTTTTTTTGCCAAGTCTTAAGAGAACACATCTTGAAGTAGGAATTCAGATGGCTAAGGCTGCTGGAGGAACGTAACCAGTATCAGCTCTCACTGGAGAACATTCCACTTAAAAGGGACCCTGTATATGCTATACCATAGAGTATAGAGTACTCTATATAATAGAGTAAGAAACTTGCTAACAACAGTGGTATTTGTAGGAATTGGAAGAATCTGTTTTCATCACTAATGACAGAAGAAAGACTGTATTCTGTTGTTGAGAATCTCACAAACTACTTTCATGGAGAGTCTGAGATTACAGATGTTGAAGATACTGTGAAAAACATTGGGATAGGAACTCAGTTACATTAGTAAACTCTGCATGAATGGCCTGGACAATATAGGAGGGTGAGTGTCTTAGCTGATTTTGAAAGGTAAAATTAAATGAGTTCAAACCCTCCCTCTCATTTCTTCATATTGGGAGTTGACCTGAAAGCTCAACTCTTCAACTCTTCATATTGGGAGTTGATCTGCATCTGAAGACTGCAAATTTTATAAATGTGTGATGCAACATTTTCAACAATCTTACGTAAGCAGGCATGGCACATGAGCCTACAGATGCCTGCAGCATGCATGGGTTTTATTGCAGCAGGTACTGTGCATTTACAGATGCAGCCACCATACGTGGAGACCACTGGTGACAGGTATGTAAACCTGTCAATCTGAGGCTTACCAATTCAGGTGGAAGTCACATTCTTCAATATCACTTCTACCATTAATAAAGGTAATAATTTACTCTTCCTTCCACCTACCTTATACTTTCATTTTATATTGCAGTTGGTGGAAAACTGGTGATACTTATTGGGCCATATTACATTCCAAAACTAAGGTTCGATATTTGGGGGGTGTTCTTAACCATAGTTAGCAATTATTTTATCATAATTTAAGTGTGCATATCATTATTTAAGTGCGCATTGATCCTTACACTATTTGTTGAGACTTCCAGTCCTGTCTTTGCTTTGCCCAGATCACTGGCTGCCAAGCATCAGCCTGAAGACTAGATAAGGCCAAAGAACTTTCTTGCTTTCTTGACCAAGAAGGATACTAATATTTAATGATTATTCAATTAAATCTGGCTTGGGGCCTTTCTCTCTATAAATGTTTAAAAGTTCTACCTATGTCTTAGAGGTTTCAATTTGCCTTTTTCATGCAGGACAGAATTGGAAATAGAACCTGACAGACAAGAATCATCAAACATTTTCAGCAAGTTTCTTACATGAAACCTTGAGACAAAACTGACTAATTATATAATCAAACAGAAAAAATTATAGGGAACAGAAATTAGAGAGCAGAAGAAACTTTATAGAAGAGAAGATACTGCTTCTACAGGTTAATTCAGAAAAAGATTAAGAGAAACCTCTTGGGATTTAATAATATGATGATTACCCCCCAAACAAACATAAAAGTAGGATTGGGAAATAATGGTGAGGAAATTACCTAGAAAATACAACTGAAAAAAGAGAAAAGTTTTTTGAGTTACTCATTAATTACAATTTCAGAAAAATGAGAACAGAAAATGAATGGCATGGAATTACCTAAGAAGTGACAAAGGACAGTTCCAATGACAGAAGAACTAAATCTAGCAACGATAATAGAAAAGACACTAAAGCACATCTTATGAAGTTTCAGAATATCAAGGATAAGAAGAAGATCCTTTAGGTGCCCCAAAAGAGAAACCAGGACATCACTCAAGGGCTTGAATCACTCTGGCACTGGATTTTGCAAAAAGCAATTTGGTTGCTGGAAGACAATACAGATATTCGCTATCATGGTATCATGCCAAAATAATTTCCCTCACACTTGAAACTGATCATGATACCTGTGTTTATATTTTTTGGATAATTTACCATGATGAGGAGTTAGGGCCTGTGATCCTTAGATTGATGTGTCAGATCATTCAGTCTGTAGCCAGATGTCTTTCCTATGTTTCTTATCACTTGTTAAGCACATAAAAAACTAAGGTTGTTATCATGGCAAGTTATTTGCCCAATATTTCCCTACATACCTTGTATATATCCTTTACATTAATTCAAGGAGAGAGACAGTAATTTAAGGAGAGGCCATCATTCAATGGCCACTTCAAAGGTCAGTTCCTCCTTGAAGTTTTCCCTTCAAGTTCAGTAATGTCCCTTGTTCAGTACAAAAAGGAGCATATAAGGATGAGATCAGTTAATTGAAAATAGGGTCCACCTATGGAATTTGTGCCCATCCTCCTATGCAATTCAGGCACCTTTAGTCATTCTGCCCTGCTCCTATAATGTAAATATAAGTTAGACAACCTGTCCTATCTAACGTCATCACATTACAATATAATAAATTTGAACATGATTTTTATGTCTCTTGCACAATTCTGAGCTCCTCAAGAGCAAGGGTCATGTTTAATTAGCCTTTACATATCAGTATCTCTAGCTTCATGCCTGCATAAATTGGTAGTAAATATTCTTTACATTGAAATGAATTAGTGAAAAAAGCCAGAAGGAAAAATTGAAAGATCAGATGGTTTTACTTATAGCAGGAATATAGGGGAACCCAATAAGACATCAGTGTAAAAAAACAATAACAGTACAAAACACAACAAAGCAAAATGGACAATTATAAATCAGAGACATGCTGCAGGGGAGGAGGAGGGAGAGGGATGAGAGGGAGGGAGGGCGGAGCACAGGGGACTGAAGTGATGGTGCGCAGGTGCATTGGTGAAGGAAACTCTATTGGGACTATACCTGAGGGGGTGGGGGGAAGCAAATACTGTTTAAAAATGAACAATGATATAAAAAATAAAAATAAATTAATATTTAAAAAATTTAAAAAGGTTTTCCTTAACAAAAAGAAAAAAATGAATTAGTAAACATTCTCAAGTAAACCACCAAACTAAATAGCCACAATTGGACTTATAGGGCATGTCTGAAAGGTTTCACAAAATGACCATTGGTTGTTGATTGGTAGATTGGTGTGAAACTTCTTTGGTCTGTGAAGATGACATTTTCTTTATCTATTAGCCAAACATGCTATATCCACTACTTGGGTTAGGGTGAAGGGCAATACACACCTTCTAACAAGTGTATACTTATTCCCTTGAATTGAGGGTACTAGAGACATGGCACATTCTCTCTTTGTGTTTCTCATTCTCCCAGTTAAATTGCTATTAGGAGGAAAAGGTTCAAAAGAGAACAAGGATGTAAGGATGAGATCAGTAAAATGAAAGTTGGTTCAGCTTGTGGAATTTTATAAAAACAATGTACCTTTATAAATACAATGTGATTTTCTCCTGCTTGTCATAGTTATAATTTCAACATCTCAGGTATCATAGAATTTATAAAAGAACAGGTACATTTATTTTTGGGCACTGCTCCCAAATTTCAAATGATAGGAAACATGCCAACTTCTAATACGAATAAACTTTTATAAAAATGCAAATGGAAAATGGTTTTGGTTTTCTAAATCTAGAATAAAAAAAAGCAAGGGGCCATTTTCTTCAAAGGTTGAATAGCGTCATGTTTGAGAGAAGACAGTTAATTTAAAACATTAAGCGAAAATTGATGGAGTTGTTAATGGAAAATGGAAGATTATAGCTTTTAGTGACATGTTAGACAAGCACATTTAAACAATTTAAAAGTACTTTCCCCCACAGGATCACTTATATCTTGTTTCTGAGTTGTCAATGTCTTTAATTCATTCCAGGTGCTTCAGATAGTTGTTTATCTTTTAGAAGCAATGTAGTTTTATAGCAATGAGTGAAATGTGTCTTTTCTAACACATGTGAAAAATACTCAGCAACATATATTAGGGGCCAGTATGATGATATCTATTACACTTTTAAGCTGCATTTCAGAAGATGAGACTGACCAAGTAGCCAGGGCATTAGGGATGACGCTTTCAAGTGACCTGTTATTTACTAGTGTGTGTATTTGTGTTTATATGTATTATGTGTGTTAAAACAAAGAATATGTATACCCCATATCCTGTTTTATACAAATATCATGTCATCCCAAACAATAAGAGAATGGTGCCAAGGTGCTCTAGTAGACTCAGAGTTATGGTGGCAGATTTGCTGTTTCAGTTGGGGTAAAACATAGCAGAGGCAGTGAGAACTGCAGCCTCCACTGGGTGAGTGTGAGCAAGGTGTAGGGTATGGTAAAAAGTATCAGGCTTTTCTGCCCTCCCACCATTAGGATTGATGATGGATCCCTGCGGGCCTGAATGCATGCCTGATGGCAGGCACCTGGAGTGGGGTGTGGGCATGTGTAAGTGGGTACACCTGGGCTAAGAGACTGAGCTTATAAGGGTGGTGTCACAGGGATGCCAGGAGAGCAAACAGTAGGAGAGCAGAGAGCAGAGAAGCAGAGAGAATATGAAAGAACATGAGAGAACACTGGAGAGCCCAGAAAGAGTGAAGACTTACTGGGGGCTGGGAGGCCTGCCAACCTCCCGGCCCCCCAGCACCCCTGCCTGCTTCTGTACCTGGTAAATCCAAATAAAACCCTGCAAAAGCCACTGAGGGCTCCAGGACTCACTCCTCCTTCACCTGTCTGCTCGGATCATAGACATCCTGTTTCGTGTCCTCCTACCACTACAATTGGTGTAGTTGGCAAGATGATTTGAAGCAGACGGGTATGGACACCTCCGAAGACCTCAGGAGCAGACTGAGAGACTGTGACAATGCTGGAGGTGCCATGGCAGCACAGGAGGTGGACAAGGTCCAAGAGCTGCGGGACGAGACTTCGCGTGAAGGAGATGGCATGAAAGGACCAGCACATGACCCCTGAGGCATCAGAATCATTGGGGAAGAAAGGAACACGATTCGGAGCTCACCAGTGCTGATGCAGGGAAACTTATGGACTTGGACTAATGGACTTGGACTGACAATCCCACCAGAAGGCAGAGGACCTTGGCAGGTTGATATGTTTTGGGTAGCCTGGGGGTAGATGGTGTAGGGCAGGAACAGGCACAGGGCGGGTTTTCTAGGATCCCATGCAGACCGGATGAAGGAGGAATCAGAGTCCTTAGTGGCTTTTTGCAGGTCTTTTTATTGGGGTTCACCAGGCATATGGCAGGCAGGGGTGCTGGGGGGCCGGGAGGCCCCCCGGCCCCCAGCAGGTCTTCACTCTGGGCTCTCCGGCCTTCTCTCAGCTTCTGCTTCTCTTGCTTCTCTTGCTTCTCTCTCGGCTTCTCTTTTGGCTTCTTTCTCAGCTTCTCTTTCAGTTTCTACTGGTGTCCCCATGACACTGCCCTAAAAACACAGTCTTAGCCCCGATGGATCTCATCTACCTATGCCCACACCCTACACCAGGTGCCTGCCATCAGGCATGCATTCAGGACCCCAAGTATCCATCATCTATCCTGATGGCGGGAGGGCAGAAAAGCCTGACATTTTTCCTTACTCTACAACCGGGTAAAGGAGGAGTCAGAGTCCTCAGTGGTTTTTTGCAGGTTTTTTATTTAGATTACCAGGTACACGGCAGGCAGGGGTGTGTGGGCTGGGAGGCCGGCAGGCCAGCAGGTTTTCACTCTGGACTCTCCGGCCTTCTCTTGGCTTCTGCTTCTTTTGCTTCTCTCGGCTTCTGCTGCTTCTTTCTTGACTTCTCTTTTGGCTTCTGCTGGCATCCCTGTGACGCCGCCCTTAAAAGCCCAGTTGAATCCCATCTACCTATGCCCACACCCTACTCCAGGTGCCCGCCATCAGGCATGCATTTAGGACCGCAGGGTTCCGTCATCTAATGGCAGGAGGGCAGAAAAGCCTGACATTTTCCCCTTAACCTACAGATGGTATCATTTGTATATCCTAGGAGATGGGAATCTGGGGGTGGCCAGTGGGCCTTGATGGCCAAAAGCAGCCTGTGTACTGCCCAAGAGGAAAAAAGCCAACTTAGAAAGCAAAAGTGGGTGCTAAGATTGAGAAGCCCTGAGTGGCTGTTAAGCACTAAGTATGCTAAAGAAGGCCAGTGAGTCTCTTAAAATCACCTGTGGGTGATGTCCTGCTCATTGTTGAGTGAGGGTGAGGAGCTGAGGAACCTGGCCTTGGGGGACAGGTGGGGAACGTGGCCTGTGGTGGAACCCACAGCCAAAGAGGAGGCCCAAGAGAGGCCGCATGTGGGGCCTGTATCCACGGATCCCTGACCCATGTGCTTGTGCAATGGGTTGGCCTGAGTGTAGGGGTCTGCATGTCACATTGGTGGCTATGAAGGCCGAGTGTTGGAGCGACCGCAGACAGAAACCCTGAGGGTTGGCGATTACCCCCCAACAGTATAGAATCACCAATCCAAGAGTGAGTGCATCCTGGGGGTGGATGCAGTATGTGGCTTGTGGCCGAGACCACTACTGGAGAAGGCCAGGAAGCCTGACGGCTCCTGGTGTGTGATGGCAGATGCCTGAGTGATTCCCCTCCCTTGGATGAGCAGTGCCTTCAGCAGCAGAAGTGGTAGATCATCTGCTGGTGCCAATAATCTTGTCTTTCGCTACTAGGTTGGTGCCCTGCCTGGACTTGTTTGTATCTTGTTGCTATATTCAGTTGTATTCTATTTACTTTCATGGGCCATGGCTGCAGTGTTCTATTGCCAAGAGAAACTTGTATATAGATTGACATAGACTATATGGCAGAAAACCCTGAGGGGGTGGATTGTAAGGTAAGGTAAAAAGTATCAGGCTTTTCTGCCCTCCTGCCATTAGGATTGATGATGGATCCCTGTGGTCCTGAATGCATGCCTGATGGCGGGCAGCCAGAGTGGGGTGTGGGCGTGTGTAAGTGAGTACACCTGGGCTGAGAGACTGTGCTTATAAGGGTGGTGTCACAGGGACGCCAAGAGAGCAAACAGTAGGAAAGCAGAGAAGCAGAGAGAACGAGAAAGAACGTGAGAGAACGCTGGAGAACCCAGAAAGAGTGAAGACTTGCTGGGGGCTGGAAGGCCTGCCAGCCTCCCGGCCCCCCAGCATCCCTGCTTGCTGTGTCCCTGGTAAAACCAAATAAAACCCTGCAAAAGCCACTGAGAGCTCCAGGACTCACTCCTCCTTCACCTGTCTGCTGGGATCATAGAGATCCTGCTTCATGTCCTCCTGCTGCTGCAGCAAGGTCTGTGAGAGATATATTGTCACTTTAAGAAAATTTCATAAACATTTCAAGAGTTTTGATCACTCACATCCTTATATAGTGGAGACAAAATAATGAACACTTGTGTGAGGTAGTATTAGAGTGGAAGTAACAAGTGGGTAAGGGACAAAAAATAAAACGGGAAGACAGGTCAACAAATAAAGCATATTGTTAATTTTTAGTTTAATTAAAAATTTTTATTAAAGCAACTTTGGCTTAAAACACGATATAAATTTCAGGTGTACAGTATTATCTTTGAACACCTGAATATACACCAATTGATTACCACCAAAGGCCATTCCTTTAAAAGGGTCTTCCATTAACCGATTTTGGAATCTGTTAACTCAAAATTTCAGCTTGGTATCACAGGCAATTCTAACTCTTCCCTCATGCCATAGTCTAAAGGTCATTACCCTTAAAAACTTTTCCTGGTAACCTTCCTCTCCTTCAGCAAATTAAGCCCACCTCCCTCTGTGTTCTGCTAGCATTGCCCTTATGTAATGACTTTCCATGTGTGTTGGATAAATAACCAAATAGCATACAACACATATCATTTGAAGCGAATTCCTTGCAATCAGGGACTCTACCTCATCCATCTTTATGTCCCAACAAGCAAGCCTGGGTGGGCTTAGTTGATAATGTTGATGGAATGGGTGAATAAATAGGAACAGTTTCAAGGGGCTTCAGACCATAGCAGGGACGGTCACGATAAGCAGCCGGGCTTGCACAAGGACTCCTGGATGAAAGACTGGGCTTGATGTGTTTGTATGGGCATGAGTGTCGGGGGAGGGGTGACATCTTTTGTATTCTCTCAAGGGCATGGTAGAGGCCAGCAGCAGCCCTGATAACAAGAGAGGGTTGATGAAGTGGCTCAGCCATGGCCTGGAAACTCGGTCCATTTTAGAAATGAAATTACTGTGAAAGACAGAGAAAGCAGGAATAGTTCTTTAATAAGTCAGTGGTAAAATAAAGGTGAACCTTTTGGGAAACATACTGGCTGTCATGAAGAGAGTGCTGACCCCTTGCATTGGTAAAGGAAATTCTATGGGGACTACACCTGAGGGGGGCGGGGAGCAAATATTGTTTAAAAATGAACAATGATATAAAAAATAAATAATAGAAAAAGAGTGTACTGACCCTTGTAGGGAGAGCATTTCTAAATAATGCTGCATGCCTAGGATGGGCCATGCACCGTGTGGGGCCATGTGTGTGTTTATCTTGTTTTATTCTGGGAAAAAGATAATCCTGAGAAAAAAGATAATATTCCTATTTTACAAGTGAGTAACTTTCCCAAGATCAAATTATTATCAGTGGCTATACTGGGTTTGGGTCAGTTTTCTAATTTATATCCAGCAGTCATTCTATCAGAAAATGAACCCTGCATGCTCCCAGTCCTATGTGACTCGTGACTCTTATTAGCTAGATTAAGAACTTTTCTTTCCCCCTATTTTTCTTATCTGTAAAATTCTTTGATTTAGTTGAAGGTCATCTATTGTTTCTGATATTTCATGGTGCAAAGATAGTCATTATATCTGCCACTCAACATATAGTAGACTCGCAAACGAATGAAAGAATGGATGGATGTTGCAAATGGTAGAGAAGATTTTCTTTCTTTGGGTATGTAACTTAATTGGGGTAAATGGAGATGGGGTATCTGAAGCCCGTCATTAAATAATTAAGATAAACTCTCAGTTCTGTAATATCCCATTTGAGTTCCTCCTTAACAGGAAAGATGGAATTTTCTGTGACAGAAAGCAAAGTGCTGGGTGCCCTAGCATTAAAAAAAAAAAAATGCTATTCAGTTTGTATGTAGAAGTGCACATTCTATATACATTACTAGTGTTGTATATTTTTCTAATACTTAGCAAGTAAAATCCTAAGTGCTTAGTGGGCGTTGGCATTTTTAGTCATAATCATCTCATAAGACCGGTTTCACAGATGAGATGATGTGGGCAGGGAAGGGATTACCTACCCAAGGTCAAATATCTAGGAAGTGTGGTTTCTTGTCTACTTTGTTCTGGGGCAGGTCTAGATTCACAAGCGATCATCAATGTATCATTTAGCCATTTCCAAGCTGCCTCAAACTGCCTCATGTTATTGCTTCAACAAGAGGATTCTCTCTTTTGCTGTCCTTCTCCCTGGTGTTCTCTTAACTTTACCATTTTGAGCTTAGGTTAAAGTCCTGTCACATCTGGTCATGCATGAATGATATGCAAATCTATTTGCTTAAGGGCTGAGGACTTCCAAAGAAGAAGGAGCAAGGAGTCTTGGTCAGACAACAGAGACCCATTCGCTGACTGGGAGTAGGGAATTGGAGTTCACCAGGATGCTCTGTTCTATCTGTGCCTGCCCAGACTCAGGAATTTTGCTTTATTACCACACTTGTAGTATGCAAAGCAACTAAGGATTTAGACCCTGGACCTGCCACTTACTACATAACCTTGTCAAGTCATTTAGCCTCTCTGGTCATCAGGTTTCTTGTCCAAAATTGGAGGAATGAATGGGTGAATAAGCTATTCTAATATTTGGGTTGCAGTCAGGAATGTTATGGTGTTTGTTGAGAAGGAAAACCTAACAAATAGTAGCCATTGTTGCCTCCTATTTCAGAGCCTGCCCATCTTTACCAGAGTGAAGCTGTTACAGCTCCCTCCTGCTGCTGTGGCTTCTGAGTGCCAACTACCAGTAGAGCAAGTTTCTATGTTCTTCAGAGCCGATTATTGGTCTGCACATATCTCCTACTAATCCCTTCTTAATCATCCATTAAGTCCCCATTAGGTCTTGTGCTAAATCTTCCACAAGTCAAAAAGACCCAAGACTTTCTCTTCAGAAAGGAAAAAATCAAACTCTGGATGTAATAATTTTTGAGTTGAGCTTACACCCGTTTGGTAAACAATTTATACAAGAGGTGTCTGAAAGGCTAAAGATATTCCGTAGCTAAGTGATTCCTATCTCACAGCAAAAAAAGAAAATGTATTCCTTATATAAGACATATGTACATCAAATCATCTTGTACACTAAATATATACAATTGTATTTGTCAACTATTTGTCAATAAAGTTTTTTTTTTAAAAACTGTTGGTTGGAGATATTGAATGTAAAAAAATGTTGTTTTTGAGTTTTTTAAACTTTATAGAAATAAGGTCATTTTGCTATTTTCCATTCTATTCCATAATTATTTAGAAATGTTCTAGGTGGAGCTTTTAGGAGCTGTTAAAGCTCCACAGTTTGCTGGAACAATTTGTTCTAATCAACATCTTGCATCTACTTAGCACAAATGGAAGAAAAAGGCAACTCATCAGATCCTTAATCTGTGGCTTCAATATATGATTCATGAAAAACCTTGGATACTACTATGGTTTTACATCTCAGGCTTGTCCTGGAGGGTCACTAAAACAAAATAATAGAGAGTTGGAGTGAATAACCTCTAAAAGCCTCTGTTTCTGACCTTGAACCTTCTCTGCTCCATGCCAGCTTAGATTTTTTTTTGGGTATCAAGTGTAGCAGAAAACCTTCCCACATACATACACATTCATGTGCAAATTTTCAACACCAGCTTTTTTGGTTGCTAAAACATTTGGTTAAGCAAGTAGAAAATGCAGGACATAGATGCATTTATGAGACTTCAGAACACAAATTGAGACTTCAGAACCCAAACTCTGTAGCTTTTTCCTTTTTGCTGGTGGGGTAAGTTTCAGAAACTAGAGGGCACTGTCTGATGGCACCCAGGGAAGGGAGAGCAAAGGGATGTCCCTGCCTCCGGTGCCTACTTATCATCTTTGTACCAAATGAACTGTGGCAGGAGAGGGGATGGGCTGGTCTCATTATTCAAACACCTGAGGGTGGAGGTGAGTCAGTGAGAGGGCTGAGGGCCCAGTTCTGCAGGTCTGTCCTTTACTGCTTATTGTTTATGAGGTGGACTTGGAGCTTAAAGTTTCCATCAGGTAAGCAATGGTTTAAGCATTTATTCATTTTCCAAAATTGCACAAACTTTCAAATATCTAGCAGGTTGAAAGGATTTTACAGTGACTCTCACTATACTTATCTCCTGGATTTCACCATTAACAAATTACTGCATCACTTCATGAAAATTACACTGAAGTGCCAAAACTGGGACCTCCTAGCCAGTTTTCTTTCTGTAGAGGTCTTTCTTCTTACATAGATGTGTGTGTACTGTGCATGTGCCTGAAAATATATTAGTGCACGCAGGAAATCTGAATATAACTGGTGGAGGGGGGACAGCTTACTGAATTCATGCTAAAAGAGTTCCAGATTTAAAAACAACATATAGAGATATTTGAATGTGTAGACAGGAAACAATCTGACTTTTATGAAGGTGACCACAGCAGGTGAGATGAGAAGCAGTGAGGTCTTCCTGAGCTTCAAAATGTATTTTATTTTTATCCAGTAAAACTGTTTCTCTTCTCAAGATAAAGCTTTAAGAACTTATTTTCAGAAGAAAAAAATAAAATTGGATTAAAAATCTCATTCAGAATAATCAATTAATTTAAAGAAAGCACTGCTTCCACTTTGTTTTGTATCAGTAAGTCAATGCAGAAGTGAAAAATTCTCCTCTGTTCATTGCAGCAGTATTTAAAACAGCCAGGTTATGGAAACAACCTAAGTGCCCAACAACAGAGGAGTGGATTAAGAAAATGTGGTATCTACATAATGAAATACACTCAGCTATAAAAAATAAAATGATGATGACATGGATGGAATCTGATGGGATTATGCTTTGCAAAAAAAGTCAGGAGAATGAGAAATGTCAGATGATTTCACTGATATGGACTATAGGGATACAAAAGAAAGCAACAGAAAAAAGTAAGTCAAACAAATCCTGGAAATCTGCCTGTAGAATTGGGGCTACCAGAGGGAGAGGGTTGGGGTGAAGAAAAGGGGAATGATACCCAATGGATTATGGTGGAGGATTATGTGTGTTTGTGGGTGTTGTATGATAACATACATCTGCAGTGGTATGAACCTCTTATGCTAAGTCATAACTGTTGTAAACAACCATTACCTCAATAAAAAATATAATCAATAAAAGAAGTGAAAAATTTTCACTGTAATATAATCCTGCTTATAAATTATAAAAGTCTATTATAGTAATATTTGCCATATATGCATTATTATGTGTAACATTGCTACATTTCTGAGTGTCTATCGTGAGCCTGCCTACTGAGGTGTTACCTCCTGCTCACATGGCTAGGAAGAGCCAGCATAGAATCAGTGGTGGCTTCTGCAATGTGTGCAAGAGTGTCCCCATGTGGCAAAGTTAGGAGGAAGCTAACAAAGGAGAGCAATAATCACTTCAGGGATGACAAAGCATGTACTGATTTTATGTACTTAGTATGTGAGGAAAGAGTCCACTGAAGAAATTCTTGGAGTTGTTCACCCAGTTGGAAAAGTCAGGCTGATTTATGTGTTGGATGATTAAAGGTTACAATCTGGATAGGGCAGGATAAATTTCAGATTTTATACATGCCTGGTTCAAGCAGCGCCATCACACACCGGTTAGTGAAGACTTCAGGTGGATCTTCTTTTGCACCAAACATCCTAATTCTTTTAAAGCCTAAATAACAGAAGACACAGCTACTTCCAAATCCCAGAATTTTATATACTATGTAGTTTGAGCCAGTGAGAGAAACCTCTTTCTAGTTTCCAGTTTGTAACACTTAGCTGGGGAGAGTGAAGATGAATTCTGAAATCAGAATTAGCCCTTTGGGCTAACCCTACTGGTCAAAAGCTGGTGTCTGGGCAATGACCAGGTGACATCTTGGCCACAGTGAAGGACAAAGGTGATCCACACCCGTGAAAGGACTGCTCCATGGAAAATATGTAAATGTGATGGCAATTTCCAGAAAAGTGGGAACTGGAAAAGTACTCATATGCCTAATACAGCAATAAAACCCTGGGTAGTTCCATTTTTTTCCTCATTCATTTGATAAATTTATTTTGCAAAATTAGAAGGAGTGAAAAAAATGGGCTCAGCAGGATGGCCTGTTTAATATTCTTGAGATGATTTACCCATCTACTTTCCCCAAACTCGCCAAAATCAATCAGTGTAAAGTGTTCTGTATTTTTAAAGCCACTCCACTGCTGTCCTTCCCGCTGACACAGAACACGTGGATGCAGCCACTGTCCTTGATCTGAGGAAGAGCTGTCAAGGTTAAAGTCTGGGTTGCTTAGTCGATTCCTTAAGTCAAAATAGAGTTTGCCTCCTACCCTCACTCCCTCCAGGCTGCTGCCTGATGTGCCTCTCTTCTGCTGCCATCACCTTGTTTTGGCTTCTGAACTTCCTCCTCTATTCAGTTTTACTACAAAAATGTATTATTTTCACTCCTCCCTGCTGTTTCTGAAATTAGCAAAGAAATCTCATCTTGACTATAAGCATTCTTACTGCTGGTCACATCAGGGAAGCCAACAGATTTGGACAAAATGACAAAAACTGGTGAGGGTTTCGAACAGTTTATGAATTCTGAAATTGATTCAAGATTCCTTTGAAATGTTAAAAAAAAACCTCAAAAGAAATAATTTTTCCTCTTTTCTAAATCATAGGATTTCTTTTCTTAGATCACCCATTTCTATGATTTTAACTACACTTTTAGAAGGCATTTGAAATTATTTGTGTTTTTCATTGAAGAGAATATTAAAATTTTTTTTAAGATTTATTTATTTATACAAGCACTGTATGTTTATTTATACATTATATATAGTCAAAAGCATGGGAGGGTGAGAGAATTCACCAGAGCCAGAGCAGGTAGCAGAACAGGCAGACTGATGAAGTACACTGCTGAGGGGAGCAGCGGGTGTAGCAGGAGAGGTCTGCGTACCATGTGGGACCCTTGCCGGTGGCCGGGAATCAAACTGACACTGCAGAGGCTGTGGGCAGCTTCGCAGCCCAGCGCTCAACTGCTGCACCACCAGGGAGGCCCCTAAAAATATTTTTAAAAGAGTGTAAAAATATCACTGAAAACACCTGTCAGAGTCTTTGCCTTGAAAATCAGCCCACTTGATCCTGTCTGGTTTATTGGTTTAAGTGACTTGGTCCTTATACCAAGAAAGATTTTGTGCTGTAAACTCTCTCTCTCTCTCTGTCTCTCTGTCTCTCTCTGTCTCTCTCTCTCTCTGTCTCTCTCTCTGAGTGTGTGTGTGTGTGTGTGTGTGTGTGTGTTGTGACCCTCAGAATCTACTTCCTTATAATCTTTAAAGATGCCTTGGAAATGAAAGACTTTTCCTAATGTGACTTCCTAGAATTCTTTGCAGGACATCAGGCAGTGATGTCTGCTTCCCAATTTCTGTGTTACACATTCTAGTTATATCTGCCTCTTTGTCCTTTTTGCTCTGCTTCCCTATAGAGAGAAGACAATTCCACAGTTGTGAAATCGTGGACATTCCCCTCTAAGTTTAAAGCTGATCTTCAATGTAGTACTCATTCCCTTTTTCTCTTCATGGTTTCCTGCCCAAGAGGTCCCTGGCCCTTATCCCGAGTTATCTGATATGTCTACGGGCAGGTGTCAGTTCAAGAGCTAACTTCTTCCCTGCCAGTCTGATTTGGTCCTCTCCATATTATTTCAGTAATGTATATTACATGTATGCCTTTGGTTAAGTCTGAATGGAAATGGCTGACATGAATCAAAGGCATGAATTTCATGAGTAATTTAGCAATAATGACTCCTATTTTTGAAGATTGGGTGACATGTTGAATCACTAGAAATCTAATGACACCAGGTTTTTCCCCTAATCTTCAGCCTCTCTCTATTACACATTATTGGTATTAAGTCTAACGACAACCTAGATATTTGGTTTAGGATTAAAACACCTACTAGTGATAGCTCAAATAAATTGTCATCATAGAAATTTTTAAAAATATGCAATTGAGACAAAAACTGGCCTTTTGTTGAAAAGTAAAAAGCAATCAATTCAGCTGCTCCCCATGATTTTGCAGGACTGCAGTTGACTGTGGAACTAGATGTTTAATATCTGACCAAAAGCTCTTTGATGCATGTTGGGAAAAAATCCTGCAAAATCATTATGAATCCCCAACACTACTGTCCACATCCCTATATCTAGTGAAATGGTAATGCTGGGAATGTTTATACACAATAATTAGAGCAATAGGCACAGCTTCTTGCCACAACTTTGGGAACGGAGATCCCCTGATGGGCTTTTTACTAAGATGGCAGTCAGTATGGTGTCTATAGAAAAAGGCAAATAAGTCAACTTGATGTTTTGTAAGAGACTGGAGTTCCTTTACTGTGAATTTTCTCCAAGTGCAGGACATTAGTCAATATTGATTCCTACTCATATAGTGAGCAATTTCATCAGGTTGCTGAGACAATGACAGGGAAGTCTTTTAAAGTAAAACTTTCTGGCAGAAACAGTTCAAATAAACTTAGATCACCAGTGGAAAGGTGTTAAGGACATCATCTTGGTACTAGTTTGAAGTATGTAGAGATGATAGGTGGACAAAAATGACATTAAATGAGGGTGTCAGTTTTCTTTGTAAAATGGACATTATCTTATAATTAACCTGGGTTCTATTTGCCTGCAATGGATGGAGCACAAAAGTATTATTCTGTGTTATTCCAATCAATGTATAAATATACTAATTCTCATGAAAAAACCAAATTGACATAGTTTTCCTTCAGCTAACATGTATCAGCTTCCCCTGCCCTGTGAAGTGCTTCCCCCACAGTACTAAACCTCTCTTAACTTTCAAGGCAAATTTAAATTCTGCTATTGCCATTTTACTTCCTTGCAGTCCTTACTCTTACAACTAATACTCATCTCATGACATTTTTAATCTCATTATCAAGTTTCTTTCTCCACAGAGGCATGTCTGCTTGTCCTGCTTCCTGATTTTGGTTGGATACAGAGGGAGCTCTTGCACCAGTGCCATTTCCAGGGACACCTTGTTCCCGGTGGGCCAGCTAGAGATTTGGCTGCCAGTGAGTCTTGGTTCATGCTGTTCCAATGTCTTCAATCCTATTTTGATCACTTAAAAAATAAAAAAAAAAATTTTATTAAAGATTTATTTATTTATGCATACAAGAATTGGGGTGCAGGCCAGAGGTGTTGGGGGGGCGGTGAGAGGATTCACTAGAGACAGAGTGGCAAACAGGCAGACTGACTTAAATACACTGCTGAGGGGAGCAGCAGGTGAGACAGGAAAGGTCTGCTGCACCATGTGGGTAGCTTGCTGGCTGGGGATCGAACTCGTGCTTCAGTGGCTGCGGACAGCTTCATAGGTTGTTTCTTAACCCCTTATGCCACGAGGGAGGCCCCTATTTTGATCACTTTGAACAGGACTATTATCGCCTTTTCTCCTATGTTCTAAAACATTCTCAACTTTAGCACTACGGACACTTGACATCTCTTTGTTACAGAGGCCCTCCCCTCTTGTGCAGTGTAGGATGTATAGCAGCACCTCTGGATCTATCCACCTTCCTCTCCTCACTCCCCATATTTTCAGGCCCCCCCCCCCCATATTCCCCACATATTCCCTGGGAACAAAACTGTAACTGGTTGGTAAAACTATTTTATAGGAACTTTACAAAATTAAACTCAATTCAGGGAAGAGAAAAAAAAATAGCTGTTCAGTAGGATAGAGATCAAAATAAATAAAAAAATCATGAAATTGCAATTAAAAAGATTTTAAAGCAGCATTTATATTCACAGAAACAGTTTGGCGTTTTTAAGAGTGGATAAGCCATATATGTTCAGAGTGCTGGATAACCTTGTGAATAATGCTATTAGTCAAATAATAACAAGACAGTAAAGACAGCAGAAGCTGAGGTGTGACAGCCAAACCACACTCCCATCCTTCAATGTGGGACTGATATGTACCTAAAACTAAGAGGTCAACAGTTCTATTGATATATCAATATTCTCTCCCAGGACATCAATTTTTCAAGAGCATGATAGTTCATTTCAGCATACATGGAAAACTGAGGAGACAGGTGTGTGGATGTGTTTGTAGCCATCAGTGCTGCATATGAGTCATTTATATCATTTGGTAAAGTTGATATTTTTTTCTAGCAGAAGTTTATGTCCTCATAACAATGTAACCTGAAGCTCACCTCACTTGAAATAGCTTCACTGTGAGGAAAAGAAGTTCATTGTTTTAATTCAACCAGATGGACAATATGGCATAACTAATTAGATTACATAATTTTTTGGCGAGTATTTTCTCATTTTAAATTTGAAGGCAATAATCCACATGGACTTTATTACACTGTTATTTAAACAAATTTATACAATTTTGCGGTGGATTCAACTATGAGGTGCATTTGGCCATTGTTTTCTTTACTATCCTTGTTCAGAAGAAAAATGACTAATGTCTTTTGGTAAAAGTAATTACAGGAAAAGATGGTTCATGTAGCAACACACTCCTTCATGAACAACATTCAGCTCTCCCCAGCAGTCTTTTTTTCCTTCCAAATTGTTTTGCTTGAAGAGTTTATTTATATGTAAACCATTATCCAAATTTTGGATTTTGGGCAAAATAATCAAAACATTGCACTCTGGTAACTATTTCAATAATGAGTGCCTACATGCTTGTCATCAACCAAAATGCATGTGGAATGCAAGAAACCATAAAGCATAAAAAGCTAAAAGGAAATTCAGAGAAAACTTTTTTCTATTTAAAAAACTATATTTGAATATGTAAATTATAAATATTCTTACTGTGAACAAAAGCCTTTGTACTTCCGGCAGACCTTATAAGAGTATAAGACAAGGAACTTGAGGAGAAGGTGGCCTCCTCCCCTCCCTCAGGAGCAAAGCCAGGTGGTGCAGGACTCAGACACCAACCATGAAAGTTCTATTGGCTTCTGTTTGTCTGAAAAGTATTCTAGTTTTTGACCAAAAGTCACATTAAACAGACTTGTTTCGCCTTCTTCCCCTACTCCATGTGCCATAGTTTCTCTTACAATGCCTCCTCCCCATGCCTCTGGGGAAGAAATAGCAGGAGAATAAACTCTCATGTCAGCAATTTCTAGTCTGTATGTTCTTTTCTGTCCTAGTTATTGAAGAACCACACAGTTCACTGTGTGCCTGGGGAGTGGTGAGGGCCAGAGGCCTCCCTATTAGTGATATGCAGCCTGTGACATACTTTTGACTTTTTAAGTGTTCTGTAATGAGTGGATACAGCTTGTGTGGTTAGAGGACATCTTTATTTCTTAAAAGTAAATTTCTGGGAATTACTGGTTTCCTATTATAATACAAATCTTTCCCTCCATTTTAGTTTTGTTTCTTTATCAAATACAAGCATTATTAATGAGAGATTGGATCAAAATGGTGTCAGAGGATAACTCCCAAGCATAATAATCAGAGAGTTAACCAACCTGGTGTTGCCCCCACAGGGTCCAATGACTTGGTACAAAACTGGAGCACCTCAGGAAGTGCACCGAGGTGATTCATGCTTTATTAAATAAGAGTGGGTGGAGAGAAATAGCTGGGGACTATGGTCTGGAGTGGGGAGGCTACCAGATAACTGAACTGATTTCTGCTTTTCAAAATCCCTTCCAGAAAACAATACTCATGTGTAGCAATGAAAACATCAAACACTAGATCCATAGACATCAAGCTCTTTGCTCAGACCACTTCTATAATAATTGGGAAATAAACAGAAGATCCTTGATATGGGAGCCCAGTCCAACAATTTAAAGATAATCCACATTATGTAACTTATTACTACATCATTTAATAACTATTCAAACTTCCCCATATGCTTCAAAGATCTTTTCCCAATGGAGAACTAGCTATTCCAGCACTACTTTGCCCCTAGCCACTGCTATTTTATTTGTATGATGTTGTTCTCCTAATTATTATTAGAAGGGATCCCATGTCTTAGGTAACCTGGAATGTAAATGCTCAGGTTAATCTCGGTTATTTTCTGCTGTATTTGGTCAGATTCTAAATGTGTTTCATCTTCATCTCACACCATTCTCATTGTCACTTATAAGGATATATAATCTATCTATCTATCTATCTATCTATCTATCTATCTATCTATCTATCTATCTATAGATCTATCTATCTAGTCTTGTTGAATCATATGCTTTCCCTAAACTATTATAAAATCATTGTATTTTTTTTTTTTTTACATTTTAAAAGGACAAGTTTCTTAGGAAAAGGAGAAAGGAAGAAAGAGACACAGGCAGGCAGAGAGTTTCTGCTGCTGCTTTGCAAAAGGAAAAAGCTGTGAGAAGAAACTCCTGCATAGTCACAGGCAGGTAGGACAGCTGCTTCATTGTATTTTATTAACTAACCTTGATATCTTTCTTTGACAGTGAACACAATTCTATACAATGCAATACAAACATCCTTTGATCAATACTGATCATTTAACAGTGGAGAAGGTAAAATTCTGAAAGAAGTTGGTTAAAGAAAAGCAGCCAACAAGTATGCAGGTATAAGGGTTAATCTTGAAAAGGAAGATGCATATCTTTCTCTAAGACCAGAAGAAAGTGTCATTTGTCATTTTTTGATGCCATTGTTTGAGAGTTTCATTATAGTGGAACTAAATTTTGAATGTAGCCTCCATTCATTTTTACTGCCATCCAATGTAGAATGGATCTGACCTTGCTAATTTTAGTAAAACCCTTTTTATTTTCCTATGATGTATTTCATCCAGATCACCCATTGGAAAACCTTTTGGAATACATTGTGACAGTTGTTTACTGTCAAGAGAGACTTAGGTGTGATTAATTTAGCAATAACCCTATCATCTTTGAAGACATCTCAAGCTGCTAATATAAAAGGATCTGCATGTCAGGGCTCTTCTGGGGACTACACCATAAAACAAAGCACTCTACATGCATATTTAATGATATATGGTAAAATAATGATGCTAAAAGCAATAATTCATCAGAAAGTTAATGAAGTCATGAAGCAAGGGAGAAAAATGTTCTTTTCAACTGGAACATGATTGCCGCATCATTTTTAATCAGTGAAGATGTTTTGGACTACTTGGAAGAAAAGTCATAGATTTCTTTCTTTGTGAAATTATCTGTGAAGATTCTCTCCCTCTTTCCAATCAGGGTAAGAGCTACCATTCTTTTGTGCTTTCTGTTTTTTTTCCTGAAATCTAACACAATCAATTTTTCCAAACTACTTAAAGTGATCTTTTTCACTCAATTTGCCCAACATAAAATTGGAGTTGAGCACTTACAAAGATGTGATTCACTTATCAAAGGGTTTCTTGCATGTGGGCACCTTGAACCAGAAAAAATGGATAAAACTTTTTTTGACTGACTTGAAACAGTCAAGCATCTGGCTGGAATTCTCAGAAGGCACTGAGAAAAACAGAGATGTAAAACTAGAAAGGTTGTAGCGGTGCACAAAGGGAGCATAAAAAGCTATAATGTGACTGGCATTCTAAAAATTTTCAACAGCTATCTTTTGGCCAAAGACAAACTCATTTCCTTCACTCAATATCTCTTCATGTTTCCATGATCCCATCTCCCCAGATGACATAATTTTTTTCCACGTCACTCGTGCAAAACCTCTGATGCTTGCCAGGAGCTGTGAATTCCAACTCTGAAATATCTCTGACTTCATCACTTTTCCTTTATTTCCATCACTAATGCTTTAGAATTTCAAGGTTGCACACCTCATATCTGAACTATAGCTTCTAACTCCATATCTACGTTAATTGCTCCCAACCAGTTTTGGCCTCTCCTCATGCCAATGCATCTTCTACACTGTCACCATGTATATTTCTTAATCCTGTTGAGATCTGCTCACAGACTCCCAGTACCTCTCTATTGCCAAAGAATAAAGTAAAAGCCCTTAGCAAGTATTGAAAGCCCTTTGTAATCTGATTTAAATTTAACAGTGTGTTCATTTTTCATTTCCCAAGCAAATATTCCACTTTCTTGCACTAGACTATTGTCTATGCTTTGACTTTTTTCCTCTCAAAAGTCTTTATTTTTTGTTGAAACCATGACTGTTGAAATCATGAGGTTCAGCTGAAATAGTACCTTCTCTATAAAATGTTCTCTAATTCCTCCAGATTAGCTTAGTCCCTCTCTCCAAGGTTCCCCTTCAGATCTTTGAAGTCCCATGTGGTAGTGCTCCCCAGATGTTACTGTACACCAGGTCTCCTGGAATTTTGTTAAAATGCAGATTCTGATTCAGAACTTGTGGAATGGGGCTGAGATCTGCACTGCTAATAAGCTGCCTGGGGTGCTGGTGTGCTAGCCCTGAGGTATACTTTGAGGAACAGAGTTCCCATTTTTATTGAGGTGCAGCATTTGTTACCATTCTGCATTGTATTAGAGTATTTTGGAAGCTCAGCTTCCTTCTCATAAAGACTGCACTATTTTATTTTTTTTTTATTTTTTTTTTTTTAAATTTTATTTTTTGTTTTATTTTTTATTTTTTTTATAAATTTTATTGTTATATTCCCCATACAATTGCAGCCCCCCATTCTGACCCCAATCCCTCCCCTCCCGCCCCCGCCCCCCTAAAAGTGTCTCTGGTTCATAGTTTTTTGTTGATTTTGATTTTCACTTTCTTATAGTTATTCATTTTCCTGGTCCCTTATTTAAGTTTTCTAGATTCCTGCTATGAGTGAGACCATCCGGTATTTTTCTTTTTCTTTTTGGCTTATTTCGCTGAGCATGATCCCTTCCAGCGCCATCCATGTTGCAGCAAATTGCATGTGTTTATCTTTTTTGAATGCTGAGTAATATTCCATGGTATATATGTACCACATCTTCTTGATCCAGTCATCTATTTTTGGGCATTTGGGTTGTTTCCAAAGCTTAGCTATTGTAAACAGTGCTGCTATAAACATAGGGGTGCAGGTGTTCTTTGGAATTGATGTTTCTGTGTCCTTTGGGTAAATACCTAGGAGTGGAATTGCTGGGTCATATGGAAGCTCTATGTTTAGTAGGTCCAGAAATCTCCACACAGCTTTCCACAGTGGTTGGACCAGTTTGCACTCCCACCAACAGTGCAGAAGAGTTCCTTTTTCTCCACACCCTCGCCAACATTTGTTGCTAGTTTTTTTAATATGTGCCATTCTCACTGGTGTAAGATGGTATCTCATGGTAGTTTTGATTTGCATTTCCCTGATGACAAGTGATGTTGAACATTTTTTCATATGCCTGTTGGCCATTTGCATTTCCTCTTCAGAGAAGTTTCTTTTAAGCTCTTCTGCCCATTTTTTGACTGGATTATTTTCTTTGTTGTTGTTGAGTCTCATCAGCTCTTTGCAGATTTTTGTGATCAGTCCTTTATCATTAGTGTTGGGTGCAAAAACGTTCTCCCAGTTGGTGGGGTTTCTCTTTGTTTTTGTTATTGTCTCTTTTGCTGTGCAAAAGCTCTTTAATTTGATATAGTCCCAGCTGTTTATCTTTGCCTTCACTATCACTGCTTTGGGTGATGTGTCTGTAAAGATGTCTTTGATGTGCAAATCACGTAGTGTTTCGCCTATATTTCCTTCTATATATTTTATGGTTTCAGGTCTTATGTCTAGTTCTTTAATCCATTTTGAGTTGATTTTTGTGTATGGTGTGAGGTGGTGGTCAAGCTTCATTCTTTTGCATGTAGCGACCCAGTTTTCCCAGCACCATTTATTGAACAAACTTTCTTTGCTCCAATGCATAGTCTTTGCTCCTTTGTCAAAGATTAGTTGACCATAAATCTGTGGGTTTATTTCTGGATTTTCTATTCGATTCCATTGGTCTGTATGTCTGTTCTTGTTCCAATACCATGCAGTTTTGATGATTATGGCTTTGTAGTATAGTTTGAAGTCTGGGAGTCTGATGCCTCCATTCCCTTCTTTTTTTTTCAGGAGAGCTTTGGCTATTCGGGGTTTTTTGTGATTCCATATGAATTTCATCAATAATTGTTCTATTTCTTTGAAGAATGACATTGAAATTTTGATTGGAATAGCATTGAATCTGTATATTGCTTTTGGAAGGATGGCCATTTTAATAATGTTTATTCTTCCAATCCATGAGCAGGGGATGTCTCTCCATTTCTTTGTGTCTTCTTCTATTTCTTTTAACAGTGTTTTATAGTTTTCTTTGTATAGGTCCTTTACCTCTTTTGTTAGATTTATTCCCAAATATTTGATTTTTTTTGTTTCAATAACAAAAGGGATGGTCTTTTTGATTTCTTCTTCTTCAGATTTATTGTTTGTGTATAGGAAGGCTACTGACTTTTGCGTGTTGATTTTGTATCCTGCCACTTTACTGAACTGATTGATGAGTTGAATTAGCTTTTCTGTGGAGTTTTTGGGGTTCTCTATGTATAATATCATATCATCTGCAAATAGTGATAGTTTGACTTCTTCTTTTCCTATTTGGATTCCTTGGATGTCTTTCTCTTGTCTTATTGCCCTGGCTAGGACTTCCAGTATTATATTGAAAAGCAATGGTGAGAGTGGACATCCTTGTCTTGTTCCAGATCTTAATGGAATTGCTTTCAGCTTTTCACCATTGAGAATGATACTGGCTGTTGGCTTGTCATAGATGGCCTTTATGATGTTGAGGTATGTTCCTTGTATCCCAAGAATTTCAAGGGCTTTTATCATGAATGGGTGTTGCACTTTGTCGAAAGCTTTCTCAGCATCTATTGATATTATCATATGGTTTTTATATTTCTTTTTGTTGATGTGTTGGATAACGTTGATTGATTTTCGGATGTTAAACCATCCTTGTGCCCCTGGAATGAATCCAACTTGGTCGTGGTGAATTATCTTATGGATACATTGTTGGATTCTGATAGCTAAAATTTTATTGAGGATTTTTGCATCAGTGTTCATTAGGGAGATTGGCCTGTAGTTTTCCTTTTTTGTGTTGTCCTTGTTCGGTTTTGGTATTAGTGTAATGTTGGCTTCATAGAACGTGTTTGGTATTGTCCCTTCCTTCTCAATTTTTTGGAAGAGTTTGTGAAGGGTAGGCACTAATTCGTCTCTGAATGTTTGGTAGAATTCATTTGTAAATCCATCAGGTCCTGGGCTTTTGTTTTTGGGGAGGTTTTTGATTACCATTTCAATTTCGCTAATTGTAATTGGTCTGTTTAGGTGTTCTATTTCTTCTTTATCTAGCTTTGGGTGATTGTAGAGTTGTAGGAATTTGTCCATCTCCTCTAGATTGTTAAACTTGTTTCCATACAACTGTTCATAGTAGTTACTGATTATTCTTTTGATTTCTGCTGTGTCCGTTGTGATTTCTCCTCTTTCATTGATGATCCTGTTTATTTGTGCTTTCTCCCTTTTTTCCTTTGTGAGCCTGGCTAGGGGTTTGTCTATTTTATTGATTTTTTCAAAGAACCAGCTCTTGGTTTCATTGATCTTTTGGATTGTTTTTTTAGTTTCAATTTCATTTATTTCTGCTTTGGTTTTTATTATTTCTTTTCTTCTACTGGTTTTGGGGTTTTTTTGTTGTTCTTTTTCTAGATCTTTGAGCTTCGAGATTAGGTTGTTTCTTTGCGTTCTTTCTTGTTTCTTGATGTGAGCTTCTATTGCTATATATTTTCCTCTTATTACTGCTTTTGCTGCATCCCATACATTTAGGATATTGGTGTCCTCCTTGTCGTTCAATTCAAAAAATTTTTTAATTTCTTCTTTGATCTCCTCATTAGTCCAATGGTCTTCCAGTAGTGTGGTTTTTAATCTCCATGAGGTAGGAAAGTTCCTTGCCTTCTTTTTATGGTTTATTTCTAGTTTGATGCCTTCATGGTCAGAAAAGATGGTTGATATGATTTCAATCTTGGTGTATCTGTTGATGTTTGTCTTGTGCCCCAGTATGTGATCGATCCTGGAGAATGATCCGTGTGCGCTTGAGAAAAATGTGTACTCCGTTTTTTTGGGGTTTAGTGTTCTATAGATGTCTGTTAAGCCCAATTGCTCTAGGTCCTTATTTAGAGCTTTGGTTTCTTTACTTATTTTTTGTCTTGTTGATCTATCCATTGTTGATAGTGGTGTGTTGAAGTCTCCCACTACGTATGTGTTTTCTCTGATGTCTGTTTTCAGAGAGGACAACAGTTGTCTGATATATTTTGGTGCTCCTTCGTTTGGTGAGTATATGTTAATGAGTGTTATTTCTTCTTGAAGTATTGTCCCCTTGATCATAATGTAGTGACCATTGGGGTCTCTTTTTATCTTTTTGAGTTTGAAATCTGTTTTATCTGATATAAGTATAGCTGTTCCTGCTTTCTTTTTTGGTCCATTTGCTTGTAGGATTGTTTTCCATCCTTTAACTTTGAGCCTATTTTTATCTTTTGTAGCTAAATGTGTTTCCTGGAGACAGCAAAAGGTTGGGTTTTGTTTCTTAATCCAGGCTGCAACTCTGTGTCTTTTTATTGAAGAGTTTAAGACTGCACTATTTTAGAGCCAACTCTTGGTTATACCTATATCTCACACACTTCTCATTCTGTTATCTACTCGTAATTTTGGTGAAAGACTTAGTCAAAGAAGCAATTGAAATAAAACTGAAAGGTAAAATCAAGACTGGGGCTTCTCTTAGAATATATTTCCCATTTTCTTTGATGGAAGAGAATTCTCTAGCAGTATAAAGAGCATGGGCCTTGCTGGGTAGGCACTCTTCAACATCTGATTATTTGCTGTATGATTCAAGAGGACACATGGAGTTCTTTTGTCCTATAGTCCATGCATGGTTTGATTTCTTAAGGGATTTCATGTGCTGACCTCTGATAACATTTTTGTCTCTACATTAACTGCACCAGAGAGTAGTATCATCAGTAACAGAAGCAATAATTTCTGCTATTTCTTCAATTGTTACCAGCTAACACTGTCCAGTATGTCATTTTATAACATCCATTATTTTCTTATCATTTTTAATCTGTTAATTATTATAATTAGAACTGAACTTTTAATGGGAATCCTCCACTAAGTTTATAAAATCAAGTAGGCTTAATTTATTACCATTTTCCAAGTTAACTTGACCTTTATTCCCTATAGGTTTGAGGGTAACTACATTTGTTTGTCATTAGGGTGAAGTCCTTGGAAGATATATCTCCCTTGCTGCTCTTTTTGTTGTTTAAGTCTAATGGTTAATGCCAAGTGGCTGAGGCTACTGCATGTGTCATTCTTCATGGGTCCAAATAATCCCACCTCCTGGTTATTGAGGCCCTGGTGTAATCCCTTCCCCTGGAGAGTAGGTTTGGACCTAGTGACTTATAATGAACAAATATGACAAAAGCTATGGAATGTCATTTCTGAGAGAAGGTTATGAAAGACTGATTTCTACACTTACTTGAATACTTTCTCTCTTCTCTGGCTTTTCTTACTTATACAGTCTGAGGAAGCAGATTGCTCTGTTGGAGAGGGCCCATGGCAACAAACTGAAGATAGTCTCTTACTGTCAAGAAGTGAAGAACTATAGCTGTCAGCCCAACAGCCTGTGAGGAGCTGAATTCTACCAACAACATCGTGAGTGACTTTGGAAGTAGTCCTTTACCCAACCGCACGACAGGTGAAGGCAGCCCTCTTACTCACCTGGACTACAGCCCTGTCAGTCACCCATAGCCAGAACACTCACCTAAGATGGATCTGGTGTCCTGATCTACCGAAACTGTGAGTAAACAAATGTTAGTTGTTTTAAGCCACTCAGTTGTTTTTTTAAAATAAATTTTATTTTTATATTCCCCATACAATTGCAACCCCTTTATTTTGACTCCAAGCCTCCCCACCCCGCCCCCCAACCCCCATAGAGTGTCTCTGGTTCATAGCTTTTTGTTGATTTTGATTTTCACTTTCTTATAGTTATTTATTTTCCTGGTCCCTTATTTAAATTTTCTATATTCCTGCTATGAGTGAGACCATCTGGTATTTTTCTTTTTCTTTCTGGCTTATTTCGCTGGGCATGATCCCTTCCAGCTCCATCCATGTTGCTGCAAATTGCATGTGTTTATCTTTTTTTGAATGCTGAGTAATATTCCATGGTGTATATGTACCACATCTTCTTGATCCAGCCATCTATTTTTGGGAATTTGGGTTGTTTCCAAAGCTTAGCTATTGTAAACAGTGCTGCTATAAACATAGGGGTGCAGGTGTTCTTTGGAATTGATGTTTCTGTGTCCTTTGGGTAAATACCTAGGAGTGGAATTGCTGGATCATATGGAAGCTCTATGTTTAGTAGGTCCAGAAATCTCCACACAGCTCTCCATAGTGGTTGGACCAGTTTGCACTCCCACCAACAGTGCAGGAGAGTTCCTTTTTCTCTACATCCTCACCAACATTTGTTGTTGCTAGTTTTTTTAATATGTGCCATTCTCACTGGTGTAAGATGGTATCTCATGGTAGTTTTGATTTGCATTTCCCTGATTACAAGTGATGTTGAACATTTTTTCATATGCCTGTTGGTCATTTGAAGCCACTCAGTTTTGAGATGACTTGCTACATAGCAATAATTAGCTAATACAGCATGTTTCATTCTTTTATGTATATAATAGATCTTTTTATCAACATATTTTTCAGCATTTTTCCACTAATACGTGCTTACTTTGGATTTCCTTAATAGTAGTAAAATACATTAAAAACTTGTCATGTTAAAATGATTGGTTGAAAGGGACATATACAGATTAAATATTCAGAAAGATTCAGCTTTCTAGTCTTGTTAAATATCTAAAGAGAAAAAAAAAAACAGGGCGGGTCCCTGAGGTTTCTGAATGGATACGTATTGTCCATACATTGGCCAACATGTGTGAGAAGAGGGACTGGTGGTTAGGGAAGACCAAAGGCTGAGATGAAGGATACTTTTCATAAGATGGATTTATAGCAAGGCTGATACTTGATATATGAACTATTGACTCTTGCCTCTCTACTGAGGATTATATTTTTGTTAGATTAACCATTGCTTTTTGGAACATTATAATATGTCTTTGGTATAGCTGAGACCAAATTTTCTTCAAGTTTCTATTAAAATGCAAACTGCTACTATTATAGCCAAGATTTCTGAACAGTATTATTCAGCCAGTCTTATCATAACAGATTTTAATCCTGTCAGAATATATTTGCCTGCTACCTATGTCCCAAAGAAATCTTATTCATGTAAATATTAAATTAAAAATAGAAGGCACTGCCAAATTTAGACTAAATAAATAGTATGTATCAGGAATGCTAATATTCTATCCTGTTGGCATTCTAGACAATTAAAGAAGTTGACATAGTAGCATTTAAGCCAATATTCATCTTTATGCTTCAGGCCATGAATTTCAAAAATGCTTAAGTGATATTAATCTTCTCTTGGATGTGGACAAAAGGCAATTAGATGTATCATTGGACTCATCTAGGCCAACTACAGGATGATCCAGTTTTTGATAAAAACTAAAAGTTGTGTGTACAGGATGGTATCTCAGGTTTTAGGGAGCTATCTTCTCAGTTTGTTATTTTGGGTCAAATTAGGCCTTCCATGTCTTTTTAAATTTATATTTGCTAATATAGCATGTCTCATTCTTTTTATAATACATCTTTTTTCAACATATTTTTCAGCATGCTTTTTCCACTAATACTTACATGTTTACCTTGGAATTCCATATTGCAATGCGTACCTTGCCTCCTGTTTTCGTTTGGTTGGGAGATACAACTGTCCAATTCTAATAAATGTGGGCCATACCCAGCACTGATGTGAATTTCTAATTATGGAAATTTTTATATTTCTGGCAATGGAGATCAAGTCTTGGAGTGAAAACTAGAATAAGAAGTGTGAGGAAAACAGTCTAGATAAGATTAGAAGAGGTAGCTTGCCAATCACAGGCATAGTGTAATTCTTGTGAGATTTGCAGGTACTGTAATGAAATCAATAGCTCTTCTCTCTTGTCTCTATAAGTTTAGGAATTTCTGAATAACAAAAATGCTTGTGTGAGTAAGTGATCTTAGAGCTGTAGTGGTTTCACACTCTAATAAATCAATACTGCAAACCTTAAATATGGATTTTTTTTTCTTTTGGAAGTATGGAAATAAGATTCCACCATAACAATAGAATGTTTGGAGGCAGGAGGTATCTGGGAAATCCTCTGTAGCTTCCTCTAAAATTTGTTACAAACCTTAAGCTGCTCTAAAAATAGACCTAATTATTACCTGTGCAGCTATTATTACTATGATGACCTCACCATAACCTGATAGGTAAGGTACTACAACCACTTTATCCTCAGTCTCACAAAGGACAAAACTGGAAATCGTGGATATAATCACAATCAACCAAAACAAGTTGACAACCAGGACTCTTCATTGTCCTTGGGGTACTTTCTGTAAACTGTGTTTACAATATCTACTTTTGTTTTCTATGCAATAAAGTGGGATTTGGGAGTTGGGAGGGTCAGTCTTACCAGAAAAGCTTTTTTTAGGCTAGGACAAAAACTGAATATACTTAAAGAATATAGAACTGGCTGTCATGTGCACTGGATTCAGCTTTGCCACCTGTAGTCTGGGTGACTTCAAGTCAACCACTCAAACTCCCTTGGTCTGTAAAATAATTTGAATGATCTTCAAGTTTTACCCAGTTCTAAGGACCATTAAATCTCTGAAAAGGTTCAAAGAGCTCGTTTGCATCTTAAACATTAGTATTCCGGAAAGTGTTGACAAATCATAAACATTTATCTCAGAGAGAAAGAATTATTGGATTTTACTTTCTGAAAGCACAGAAAGCCCTGGTGCAGGTCCTGGAGGAGAGAGCACACATTTGAAATGTCGTCAGATACCTGATTGATCGCAGACCCACTAACATCTGTGCATTCTTCTTGCTGCTGGCATTGCAGTCTGCAGGGATTTTTCTGTGCACTAGAGAGAAAGGACCAGTATAATAACAAAAAGATGCTCAGTAACAATACTTCTTTCCAAGAAATGGAATGAAACGAACATTATTGAAAAAAGTTAGTTTCTGGAATTAATTACAAAATGAAAGTGGCATTTACTAGTTCTGGTCACACATACACAATTGAGAAAAAAAATTACTGGGCATGTAGAAGGCTAAGTTTTCAGGCTCTAGCTACAGAAAGTTTCACGGAGTAGGAAATTAGTAACTTCTGTTTTTCAAGTTTGGTTGCATGCAAACGCTTTATAATGAAGTGTAATTCCTAAGTCATTGATCATATTTCCCGCCACTCAGGGTACTTATTCTCACTAACCTTAGACTTATCCCCATTATTTAATGAGCTCTTGGCTAGAAAAATCCAGTCAGGAAGACATTTATCTGGCCCCAGTTGGTGGAGGCTGCAGAAAATGTAAGGAGTAAGGAGTAAATAATTGTAATGAAAAGACAGTGTCTGTGCCCAGAGCAGATAATATTAAAAAGTCACAAGGATGGAGGAGTTGAGATATATTTTATGGAATTGTACATAGTTGGGACTAATTATTTCCTCTTTTAAAATTTGATCCTCTGTGTAAATTGTATTACAGGCTGGTAAATAAGATGTTGGCAGCTTCCTTTTGTATCTGTGAGACTGGGCAAGTGTCTGAGTCAGAGGAGGGAAGAGGTGTGTTAGGGGGCTCAATCTGACCTGTGCACATCAGGATTGGTTCACTTGGGTTTTATTTGCCCACAGCACCCAGGGCCCCCTGTGAATAATTCACATTAAGGAAAGAAAAGCCGATACACATGGATTTTGCTCAGGGAATTTGGGCAGGAAAGAGGGAAAGTAATTTCACAGACTGTGTGGATTATAACATCAGCTAGTCCAACATAAACTCTTGGGTCAGGAACCTTTATAAAAATAACAATAAAAACTAAGTAATATAAAAAAGACATACTTATTTTATTAAATTCTCTAATTTTTTTTTATAATTAGGTCTATTTTTAGAGCAGCTTAAGGTTTGTAACAAATTTTAGAGGAAGCTACAGAGGATTTCCCA